>NC_087200.1:196323385-196350885 GCF_015104395.2 Macrobrachium nipponense | reverse complement strand
TTTTCATGACATCAAAGGATACCGACACAAAACTAAATCGACCGCGTATTCATTCACACATGTCAACACATCTGAACGTCAAGTCGCAGGGCAGGGTTGAATGAGACGTTCACATTCAGTCTATTACACAGTCTGCAACCTTCCTTGGGAATTTGTCAATTCGAATCGTAAATAACATACCATAAGCTTCAATTTCCTGGCAACTCTTAAGGAGGAGTTCTACATTCATAATCTGTGTCAACGACGTTCTTAATAAAAAAAAAAAAAAAAACAAGGCATTTGCCTTAAGGCACTGAAAATATTATGTTTAAAATTCAGAGGGCTCTCTTTCAAAATACAGGAGTACTACACCGCTGTTATCAGGAGTTAATTATTATCTTATCAGAAGTCGAAGACCCTTTTGGAAAGAGAAAAAAAATCACAACCAAATAAAATCCAAAATATATCTGAGGCTCCTGCGTGATCTAAGTGGTCTCGATGTGAATGACACCACCGAGATATTTAAGAATTTCCACTGGAAAACAAAGAGGCCAGATCCCATAATCGGCTATAAAAGACAACGCTTAGCACAAGGTCCCGGAGAGCATTTCCCCCACCCCCCCAAAAAAAAATCAGGACTTACATTTTCATCTATCAAAAAAATATGATTTGGGGGGTTGAGATGAGCTAATTATAATCTCAATACCTGGCTCAGCAAAGGAATGAACTTTACAGCCGCTGAAGAATATATATATATATATATATATATATATATATATATATATATATATATATATATATATATATATATAATATTTAAAATACCACACATGAACCTGGCTTTAATAATATAGAATGTTTAAATATCGCCGGGGTTAGCTGTCTCTTTTTGAAAGCAGATCTCAAAGACATTTCAACAAGGGATGCACCCTAAGGTGACCTTCCCTCGACCTGACCAATCCCAAGTCGCCAGCCACGGGGGGATTCGCCAACCCATATAACAAGGTGACACCGAGCAGAGCGGATCGACGTGTGTGCGCAGTTATTCAGAGGTATTAACTAAACATCTCCGGAACTTATGGAAAACCGTGAATTCGAAACCGGACTTAATACATGTAAATGGTGATGGCATAACCTGAATACGTTATTACTAATATCAGCATAGTTTTTTAGTTCCGTTGAAGAAAACTCACTCAAAACGAACAAATAAAAGCAGCAGATTCTTCATGGTTCAAAGAGCACAATTACTTGAGGAAGATTACTATGAAAAGTGTCGGTGTTTGTATAAATATTTAGCCGCGTGAAGAGAAAAGATGCATATTGTTTACCATAGAGAGAGAGAGAGAGAGAGAGAGAGGTGATGGCGTTTTGGAGTGATATACTATATGCATAATTAAGAACTGGGTTATTGGGACAAGTGAGTGCATTCGCATTCACATACAATACAGAAATATACAGACATAGATTACGTGCGTTTCGTTCATCTAGTGGCTTCTAAATCTCTAAAGAAAGCCAGAGAAGAAATGTTAATTACTTCACACTGTCCACCGTCCCCCCCCCAAAAAAAAAAAAAACCCCAAAAAAAAAAAACCACACATTCTTTTCGGATGCTGGCCCCCCCTTACATGTTGCCCTTCCCATCTGACACTTCTGGTATAACACCAACTTTGCAAATTCTAGCTCTTCTACACATACATAAAATACACACATATATAATAATGTAAGTGGTAAAAATGTTCTGTTACAACAGAATTCCATCTAATAAAAGGAGTTCATAAAAACGCCAAAATATAGAGAGAAAATACTATATTTCAGAGACTGCTGTCTCTTTCTTCAGGTAGATGAAGAGATAGACAGCAGTCTCTGAAATATAGTATTTTCTCTATATTTTGGCGTTTTTATGGGCTCCTTTTATTAGAGAGATATAATAATGCATATATAATTACGAGAGAGAGAGAGAGAGAGAGAGAGAGAGAGAGAGAGAGAGAGAGAATGTCAGTATTTCACATTTATAAATCTTCTTCCCTAATCGAGACAAATGGAATCGAACAATGCCACAGAACATGGATAAAGAACAAAGTTGATGGCCTTCAACTAACCTTCTACATATTCAGTTATTTAATAAAATAATTATAAACGAAACATAAAATCTCTACGAACCAAGAATTAAAGCCATAATAAAATACACACAACGCCGATACCTGTCACATGCCACACGGCGTATATATTCGATTGAACCCATTTCAGGTAAACAAGAATTAATGAGAGAGAGAGAGAGAGAGAGAGAGAGAGAGAGAGGCTAAATAACGGAATCTTATAATACTGTTACCGTATACCTTGATTTTCCATGTGTAATAATTTAATTAATATTCAGAGCAACTCTAGCGGATTAAACAGACGCAACCTTTGACACTGTCATGTTAATTGAGGGTTGTAATAGCAGTTTCCGGTATCACAAAAGGTTGCACACTGAGAGAGAGAGAGAGAGAGAGAGAGAGAGAGAGAGAGGGGAGATTCCAGTCCTCTGATTAGAAACTGGCTAAGCTATTTATGAACGGCAAGAGCATTCTAGCAGAACTACACACATCCATGCCAATGAAAACGTAATAGTAAAAAGCTACATTACAGGTAAAAATGAGTCTCCACAGGTCACTCACTCGAACTTACTTTTGATAGTCGTCAATACGAGAAGAATCTTCAATGAGTCGTCTTGTGAAAGGACGATAAGCGGCGGATCTCAACACGTACGACCAAGATGATCACGCGGTACGCGAGCCGAAGATAAAGATAATACCGAGGCGCGCATGCGTCGTCCTGTATCAGCCAGGGGAGGGGGAGGCAGGCAGGCAGGCAGGCGAACTTGAAGTCACGACCGGCAATCCAAATCTATGATGCAATCGTGGGAGAGGTATGGGAGGGAGGAGGGGTGGGGGGTGTCTGCGTGTTTATTTGTTTGTTTGTGTGACAGAGGCCTCGCTACTGACTAATAATGACAGAGATATAATAACGCTATATATCGATACTTTATATTATGAGATTATTATATGAAGATGACGTAAGAGCGACAAATACTCGTCAGAGTCTATCCAATGCGCTGGGCTGCACACCATATATTATAGAATATAATATATATGTAATACTGTATATAGTATATCTACGAGACGATTAAATAGGAACTGTGATACAGATATACAGTCGGGAGCGACAAAAGGGTGAAACACTGAGGAGCTAAAGTTGACTGACAATGCGAGAGGTTTTAAATCTTTTTTTTTTTTTTGGTTTGGTTTTGTTTTTGTTTTCGTGCTTCTATTTCTCTTCACAACAACAATAACGGACGTTCACAACGTTTCGTTCAAGTAAGTAAGTAAGTTCATTTACACATAAAGACATCTGTACATGGAAAGGGTTGTTGAGGGAGAATACTTATAGTTCCGATAGAGTACAAACAACAACATCATAACACACTAACAACGAATTCACTATTGCTTTTTCCTTCGTTAACGATCACATTGGTTACGAGTGAGTATAGTGGCAATGGCGGTGCTACTGTAGAAGTACGTAAACTGTAGCAGAGGTTTCCAGTAACGATGGAAATGACGATTTGGACGTCACGTGTGACACGGGAGGACCCCCAGAAGTCCCATCAATGAAATCTTTCCGGACAGACAGACAGACCCACATGCGACAACGTCCAGCGCGAATGATCGGTATGTATCGTTCACTGCACTCTTCTTCTTCTTCTTCCTCCACTCACCAAACTCATCCGATTCATTCAGTTCAGCAGACAACTAGTTATAGTACTTCCATCACTACAGGTGACCATAAAAGTACTGACACGGACTCAATGCGAGTAATATGGGGGAGTTGCGGTAATGGCAGTAGCAGCAGCTACAGAGATGACAAAATCAACACAGAACGTGAGGCACAGAAGTATGCAATAAGAGGAGGGTACGGCGTGTATATGTGACAGAGAGAGAGAGAGAGAGAGAGAGAGAGAGAGAGAGAGAGAGAGAGAGCAGATACAATCACTCCCCAACAGCGCTGCTGATTCTTCTTCGACAGCTGCTTGTTCCACAGCACACAGGGGTCCAAGCAATGAGCGATTGGATTGGGCCGACGGAGGCGATGAAGAAGTGGTGGTGGAGGAGGAAGAGGCGGAGGTGGTGGAGGAGGAGGAGGAGGATGAGGAGGAGGAGGAGAACGCACAGGAGATGGAGGCGTACGAGGAAGAGGGTGCAGAAGGAAAAGAAAAGGAAGAAAATGTTGAAAGAGGAATACGGAGGAGGAGGAGGTGAGGAGGAGGAGGAGGAGGAGGAGGAGGAGAAAGTGCTGCTACTGCGCTGCTGCGCTTCGGACGCTGCAGGTGGTATCGTCGTCGTGGAAGGCTCCTTCTTCTTATTCCTCGTCGTCTCCTTCTTGTTGTTGTTGTTGTTGTCGTTCCTCTGGTGCAGGTGGCGAGACATCCAGAGGGAACCCGAAGGAGGTCGTTGCGGGATGGCGACCCGATTGAGAATGACGCCCAACACAAGGGAGAGAGAGAAAGAGAGACACACACAGAAAGAAAGAGAGAGAAAGAGGGAAAAAAAGAGGGACACTGTACAAACCCCAAAAAGGAAGAACAAGAAGAAGGCGAAGAAGGTGAGGGTGGGAGGCGGTGGGGGTGGGGGTCGGGTAGGGTGGGGGTTGAGGTAGGGGAGGGGGGGGGGTACTGGAGAGAGCCTATTTATACCACCCCATGTTTTTATGGTCACTTTGCAAACAACACCTATGACTGCTGCCCACACCATACCTCCTACCCCTACCTCCTCCTCCTCCTCCTCCACCTCTTCTTCTTCTTCCTCCTCCTTCATTTATCTCTCATCCTCCTCCTCCTCCTCTTCAGCCTCTTCCCCAACCACCCAAACCGACCCCACCCAATGGGCAGGCCCGCCCCCCTCGAGTCTATTCCCCATTTCCCCATAACCCTTCGCAAGGCACGGAACCGAAGATCCCCGCCCCCCCCCCCCTCCCTCCCTGCTGTATTTCTCTTTTTTTTTTTTTTTTGTTTTTTTTTTCCGTACATCTTCTTTCTTCTGTTCCTTCCTTCAACATCTTTCGGTCATTCCCGAAAAAAGCCTATTTCCTTCAGAAATGGTTTTTATGACTCCCTCTTTGCAATACATCCTCAGCAACCACAACCACCGAAGGAAACCTTCCCTATTGCCTCTCGCTCTCTCTCTCTCTCTCTTTCTTAGCTCTCTCGCTCCCCTTTCACTCTCTCTCCTCTCCTCTCTCTCCTACTCTCTCTCGTTCTCTCTCTCCTCTCTCTCTCTATCTCTGCTTACTCTCTCTCTCTCTCCTATTATCTCCATCTCCCTTTTCTCTCTTTCCATCCGCTCCACTTATCTAGAGTTCTCGGAGCTTCTCTCTCTTTCTCTCTATTACTGCTTTACTCTCGCTTTTATATATATATATATATATATATATATATATATATATATATATATATATATATATATATATATATGCATACACATAAACACGCCCACTAAATATAAGTAAATATATGTATCGTCCATACATAATATTTTTCCACAAAGCCACTACCAAAATGACCGTTCTCGCATCCGCCCACGAACAAGACATAGTACCCAAACATACCCCACCCTCCAACCCACTGACCACCTGGCACGTCCATAACACCTCGCCGAGGCAACTGGTTCCCCCTTCCTATATGAATATATATACGTATTATTTTTTTCAAAATGCACTTCCCTTCAGTATTAATACCCTTACCCTCCATATCAACAATAGTCATACAGATATATCCATACGATTTCATGGCACTGCTGCGCACAGCTTTAAGGAATTGCTTCGCTTTCAGATTTTAGGACAAATGTCCGCTTTTTTTTTCTTCTTCTTTTCGTATGTTTCGAATCACGTGACCAGTAAATACCTTTCGTTTTCATTTCGTCTAGTTTTCTCTACAACAGAGAGAAAGCCGATTGACAAATTTATATAAGAGGCCTACTCTTCCGATGTGTGTGAGAGAGAGAGAGAGAGAGAGAGAGAGAGAGAGAGAGAGAGAGAGAGAGAGAGAGAGAGATTGCTTTACAAGATATGCCAGTGAATGAAATTATTACATTATTATCATTGCTGAACGCCAAAAAGGAGTCTTTCATGTCAATAATAATAATAATAATAATAATAATAATAATAATAATAATAATAATAATAATAATAATAATAATAATCCCAAAGCCGACTTAATCTGTCAAGATTCCCTTTTCTAAAAGTCCGAGTCTACGCTTTCTTCACTCTCTATGAATCATTGCTACCTGAAGTAAGCAAGTAAGTAAGTAAGGCAGAGAAACCCTCTGTCGACCGTAACGGGGCCAAAAACCGAACGTTATTAACCTCATGTAAACCTCCACATAAGAGGGGCGGAGAAAAAGACCTCGCATTCGGCAAAAATTGGATGCTGCAATCTTAATTATCTATGGGAACAACATTGAAAATAACGATATAAAAAAAAAACGAGCTTCAAAAAGGCATGAAGCGTTGATTATGAAAAAAAAGGGAAAATGAATAAATACAAGAAATTCACAAGGGAAATATAAAAAAAAAGAATGAAAAACCGTAAAGAGACATTAAAGAAGACAAAAACAAAGGCTCCACCTCACTTTAGTAGCAGCGACGGATCATCCCACCCTTTTTAGCCAACGCAACAATGACGGATAATAATTTTTGCAGACGAAGAAGCCTCCCACCTCCACCTGTCGGTCTGTCTGTCTGTCTTTGATGAGGAGACGCGCGGCGTGCGAGACAGATGAGCTCCACGCGACATATGTCGCAAGACGTAACGATAGCGCTGCGCAAGCACCGTGAAGCGAATTAAAATTGCTTGCTGCCTGTTATTTCACGCATCGGCCGAGTCGGAAGCCGCATGCAAAATACAAAACACTGAGAGGTGGTCCTTGCCAATATATAATCAAACGCTTCTCAACAACATGGAGGTTCACTAAGAAACACAACTTTCAAATGCTGCTTCTTCATGTACCATCCGTGAATGTCTTCAACAGACCTCCCATTTTTTTTTTCTCTTTGTGCTTTGGAAATAAAAGGATGCACTCACGGGTCACATTCGCTTCGATTCTCTAGACGACCATTTTGCGTCTTCAAACTGCTGCCAGAGTCATCTTTACTTCACTGTTGCTATTGTAGTCCTTCAATGACTCATCTTGATCATTCCAAACAGCGACAGGAATCCTTCGCATTTCCCCCGATTATCCTTCTTAACACCAGGAGTTCAAACGTCCTTAAATTCATAGAAGCTCATCCGATACCTTTGATTTCCCCATGTCATTCTTTAGCTAATGAAAAGGCCTCATAAATATTTTCAAAAAGCCAAATAAACCACAAATGGTGAAATGGTTTCGCCAGCGGGTTCGGCATAACGAAATCGAGCAAATGAAACGACCCCAAAGTTTGACGGCTGACCTTCGAAGAATCGATATATATCATGGTTACCAAATCTATCTGGGATGAAAGTAGAATGTAAGTCTTCTATTTTATGGACTTACAATCCCATTATGTTTGATTTTATCCGGCCATGTCTAAATGAGCATCAATGAACGGGACAAAGCCAAATCACATGTAGCAGCGGGGACATCTGACAATGCGACAAAGGTTGCCATAAAAAGTTTTGAAACAAAAGCTATCTTCATTGAATACAAAACCAAGCTCAAAGGAAGCACGAGGACACTGAGAGCTCACAGCTTGAACCGATGATGATAAGCCTATATTCGCAGTCATTCTCCCAAAAGAATCGTAGGATTACTCAACCGCATCACTTTAGAACCTCCTGGCTGACTTACTTCAGTTTACTCCTATTCATTGTTAGGTCTGTAACGATGGCGTTATTAGGACAAGCTCGAATTTGGAAAAAAAAATGTATTATAATTAATAAAAATCATGATGTTTATATTATTTCCCAACTGAGCACAGACCAGGCACCTGGATCCTTTTTTTTTTCTCTCACTTGACACGAAACAAAATACATTTGATTTGACTTATATAGATTTCTGGCATAATGCCAAGCACTGGGGCAACTAAGGCCATTCAGCGTTGAAACGGAAATTGACAGGAAAAGGATGGAAGGTGTGACAGGAGGAAAATCTCAAAGCAGTTGCACTACGAATCAGTTATTACGAGAGGGTGGGAAGTGAGCTGGAAGAAAGAGAATATGAACGGAGGTACAGTAAAAGGAATGAAAGCAGTTGCAGCTGGGGGCTGAAGGGACGCTGCAAACAACCTTAAGTAACGCCTACAATGCACCGCATGAGGTGCACTAACGGCACACCCCCTGCGGAGCCACACATTCCCAGAGAGAGAGAAGAGAGAGAGAGAAGAGGAAGAGAGAGAGGAGACGAGAGAGAGAGGAGGAGAGAGAGAGAGAGAGAGAGAGGAGAGAGAGAGAGAGAGACTTATCAGAATAAGGTTAAGTTCTCACAGTGCTGCCCTTAAGGCTACGGAAGTGAAAGGACTGTTCTTAAATACCGAAAGCCAAGTAGTTCTTCCACCGGATGAGAACCCGATTCAAATGTGGTTCTCTCAAATCAGTTCACTGATACACTTGTGACGCAGCGAGACAAAGGCTGCTGCTACAGTTGTACAGAACCGGCATGTAGCATTAGCAGCAGTACAGTGATGGCACACATCCATAGGCAGCTTGCTAAAGTGACATTACCCTGCACGACGGCAGGCCACCCACACAACTCAATGTCCGAGAGAGAGAGAGTGGGGGGGTGGGGGGGGGGGACGTGAAAATATGGGAATAATTAGCTTTAACCTTCATGTTATACCTTAAGAACACTATTCAACCGTTTTTATATTTAAAAACTGCCTGATAAAAATCTTCATTTCCAGGAACATGGTACTTCATCAATTGCATGAACTACTATGAAGATGTTACAGAACGTTTATTCCCATATCCTATTATGCTTTAGTAGAGAGAGAGAGAGAGAGAGAGAGAGAGAGAGAGAGAGAGAGAGAGAGAGAGAGAGAGAGAGAGAGAATCCCAAATATGTCTAAGACTGGAGGGAACTTAGTTTACTTCAAGGCATAGATAGAACCTATTTCTTTTGGTGGCGATTGATATGATCAGCTAGTTCTGTCTTAACCGAAACGAAGTCCATTACTGATGTCAATAAAAAGTTGACCAAGAGCCCATCTTTCACCGTATGCCAGGTGACTCTTGGGGCCTTTTCGGCTTCGTGATTTTGGCAATTGGGGGCCAGAGACCATTTGGAGCGTCGGATTCATTTCGGTGCAATCTGGACGCGTATACCACTATAACGAGCGAATATTATGGGCAATTACAACAATAGATTATTATATTATTATCGTTGTTATTAAAGAAAATACTCCAGAGAGAGAGAGAAGAGAGAGAGAGAGAGAGAGAGAGAGAGAGATCCAGAACCTCCTTATCTCGTTCTCCCTAGCGACGAAATGTTTAGCCATGAAGAATACGGACCGCCCCTCACGTAACCCATAGGGACAACAAGACAAGACACAAGACACTCATTTCTTCAGGAAGGCTGGCGGCCTCCTATACACTATACTCCAAGTGCACGGTATTCGGGACAACCTTCATTCTGATGCTCTTTGATTTAATCGTTTACAGCGGGCGCCTCAGAAGACACACAAATGTTATAAAATGGTATCTCATTATTCATGGAGGAATGCAGACCACAAAGAGCCTCATACTTGCACTCATTACTCCTCTCTCTCTCTCTCTCTCTCTCTCTCTCTCTCTCTCTCTCTCTCTCTCTCTCTCGCTAAAGTCCGAAGGAGCAAGAAAAATATGGGCTAAGGAAGAGGGGTCCTAAGCCCTAAAGAAAGCGACTGAGTGGCCTATTACAAGAATAGAAACTGTGTTAAACATGAAGCAAAGCACCTAGTCCTTTTACACAAAAGGTATAACAAACGTAGCGATAAAATAGACAAGCGTCATTATGAATAGTAATTAATGGTCAACATAGCCACTTAACAATGATAATTGAGACAACGGTAAGATGCACGAAGTCGTAATCAGTTTATTTTTATGATATCAATATTTTATTTTTAATCAAAAGACGTGAGGCCGTTTCTTCACAGGAATATGACCGGCACAGCCATTACTTCAATGTAAATTCTCTTATATAATAAAAATCAGATAATTTTCAAATATGATGATGGAGCAAATAATGAAATGAACTGTCGAAAAAAAAATTAAAAGCTGTGCGATTAAAAACGTCTACTACATAGCAGATGGGAGATTCCTTGCTTCTCTGCCTATATGTAACTCTCAAAACAAGAGGACAGGTATCTATGAACACAATATTCTTTGAATCTTGAATTCCAAGTCAATGGCCTCTGTGCGCTTGTTCCATATAAATAGGATTCATCTTGAACGAGCAAGTGATGCCCAAGTCGATTTTACCAGTGAGAATTCTTCGCCTAGCAGAGCGACCTTTCGACGAGTTTCAACGCATCATACTTCAGAAACACATCGACATCACAAAAGTGGAAGTAGATGATGCGTTCCGTACACTTAGAAGCAGACGGTATAGCTTTAATCAGACGGTTCCTGTCGATTGGAAGAATCGGATGCTGGATTATTGCTACGGAAAATTGAGAAAGTGCTGCAACCGTCTTGAAAGGAAGCTCCAAGTCAAGCTGAAAAATCTTATTGCTGAAAGCGACTGGACTAAGCATGCCAACGTGGACTTCATGATTAATTTATCTGACAAACCAGTGGATAGTGCTACGACAGCGGCTTTGGGATATGGGTTAAGCTTTGGTGTATTTAATGGTAACCTGGACTGTGTCGACATCTCAAAATCCTTTTTGTTGATTTAGAAAAATTGAATCAAAAACCTATGCCCTGATGAATATGCAATATTTGTAAAGGTATTGTGTATGGTGCTATGAGTAAACCTTCTTCTCCCCCTAATGTACCTGTAAGATTTCTCCAGGCTTTTAAGAAAATTAAAGAAGACGAAACAGTGAAGGTGACAAAAGCAGATAAATCTAATGCAGTGGTAATAATGAATAAAAGTGATTATATAAGTAAAATAATGACATTGCTAAATGACACTGATACTTATAGAAACTGAGGTCTGGCCCTACACAGACATTTACTCCCATTTTATAAACAAATTAAATCCATTTTGAAGGGCTTGGACCATTTAATTAAACAGTTTACACCGCAATGCGCCTCCCTAACCTACATGTATGGTTTAGTCAAGACACATAAAATCAATAACCCTATCAGACCAATCATTAGTTCAGTGGGCTCAGTTTCGTATAATTTATCTAAATGGCTTGTAAAAATTCTTACTCCTTTGGTAGGAAATATTTCTAACACGAATGTTAAAAAACAATGTTGATTTTATAAACAAATTGAATAGTTTAAATTTGGAATTATGATTTTAATATGGTTAGTTTTGATGTTGTCTCTTTATTTACAAAAGTGCCTGTAGATGACTTACTTGAATATTTGGAAGAGGAATTAGAGCGTCATGAACATTCCCTTAAGTGTAGAAAATCTCATTAGTCTCATAAGGTTATGTATCAAAGATAGTAAATTTTGTTTCAATGGGGAATTTTTTTTGTACAAAAGTTTGGCATGGCCATGGGTAATCCCTTATCTCCTGTCCTTAGTAATATTTACATGGAATTTTTTGAGACAAAACTCTTACCAAGAATTTTGCCCAAACCCCAAAAAGTTATTTGGTTTAGATACGTGGATGATATCTTCTGTATTTCGGCCAGTTCACGAAAACCTCCAGGAATTCCTTAATAATCTCAATAATTTAGTCCCTTCTATAAAATTTACTGTAGAGGAACGAAAGAAATTGTAATTTGAATTTCTTGATGTAACTGTCCATAGAAATGATAGAAATTTCACCTTTTCAGTCTTTTCGAAAATCAACTAATATTGCCTCTTTTGTTCATTACTACTCCAATCACCATCAAAATGTTAAATTCTGTTTTTTCTGGGATGTTCCTAAGGGCTTTACGTGTCTGTAGCCCGCAATTTATTGACGCTGAAATTAAAAACTATTTATGATATTGCATTGAAACTTAAATACCCAAGGACTTTTGTAGATGTGGCATGGAAAAGAGCTAGAAAAACATTTCATTCAACTAATGACAAACTTGAATTTAGTAAGCATAACATTCTAAAATTACCTTATGATGAAAGGTTGTTTTTAGATATTCCTAGAATTTTAAAGCTTTTTAACATAAATGATTGTTTTCAGTAATATTAATGTCAAGAGTTTAGTAATCAAAAATTCTCCTAAAGATCTTCCAGCTGCATATGAAATTCCTTGCAAAAAATGTGATGAAATCTATTACGGGACAGACCGGGAAATCTCTCTCACAGCGTCTTAAGCAACAGCAAAGTCTGTGAAAACGGGCAAAATATCGAATGCATTATTTGTACAATGAGAGATTTAGACCATCCTATTAACTGGAGTCAAGCAAGAGCCTTAGTCCCATGTAATGACACAGTTAAAAGGAATATCATTGAATCTTGTTTTATCCAGTCAAATAATAGAAATGTTCTAAATTTAAGTCGGTTTTTTTGGTTTATTTAAACTTGATGCTTTCATAATGAAAAAAGTTGTAGATAAAAAAATATAAGCAACAAAATTAATATATTCCAGTTTTTACATGTTTTGGACTGTAAAGATACTTTGTAATTCGGTTAGGGTCAGAATCTGTTTTAAGTTTGTGACCGTGTTGGGATATCCGATAATCCTGGATTATCCCTTTTAATTTTTTTACCCACTTTTGATAATTAACCATCTGGTATTCCTGATCTTGTCTACCTGAGGCCTTCCTCTCCAATTTGTACTTTAGTAGCTCCTTGACGATGTCTGAATAAAGACGAAAGCGCTTGGATTCCTGACTATTATTTCCGGTGGTATTCGCTTATATATACAGATATATATATACATATAATATATATATATATATATATATATATATATATATATATATAATATATTATATATATATATATATAATGGGCCAACCCACAGGATATCTTGAAGGCCATTAATTCACATGTACATTTGTGACCCAGAGGAAATTTCAATCCTGCGCTATGCACGAAACACCACACACAAAAATACTCTCTGGAAATGTCACTGATGACCAGCACCTCATGAAGACAGCTGAATTAACAGATGCCAAGAAGGGGGGGGGGGGGGGGGGGGCTGGGCAGACGATGTTCACTGTGTTGCTAAAGGCACTGGTTACTATCGAGGTGTCAAGAATGACAACAGAGTCTGAAGACAATGACGTTAATCACCATGCCATTGTAGCGATGAAATATGACGATAAAATGATGGTGAACACAGGACAGGAAAGACAAAAAGTAATTTTGTGACCATGGTTATATTATGACGATGTTTTACAAATCTTGACCATAAAAGAGAGAACAAATCAGAAAAAAGGCAAATCTATAGTCAGACGTAGATGAGAGAGAGAGAGAGAGAGAGAGAGAGCAAAAGACGAGACAGACATCCTGGCTTACTAAAATGGAAGAGCGGCACCTACAGGCAATACCCGACGTGCCAATGCCCACCTACCAGACATCATCTCCCTTAAAAACCTTTTAGCATTTATAGACCCTTTAAAAAAAAAAAAAAATTAAAAAAAATAAAAAAAACTAGTTCCCCCGCCACCACAATCTGGATATTTTCAATAGATTTGCGCTGTCATAACCGAAGAACTTTATGTATTAAGGAGGTTTAAAATGTTTGAGTCTTTTCCCCTTTAAGGGGTGGCTCCTAAGGTACACTTATATAAATCTAAATTCAATCAAAATTTTTGGATAATTCCTTACGCCCAAAAAAAAAAAAAAAATATTCTTCAATCACTCCGCTAGGACAATTCACGCCATATAATTAAGTATGCGTACACACAAACACACACACACACATACATATATGCTTTAAAAATCACAGTTGATGCACGTGACTTCAATATATAATAGCGAATACCACAGGAAATACTTCCTCGCATCGTGAATAAGCACGAGAAAGCGCTCGGTACTGAACTTCTGCTTGTCATTTTCCTGTGGTGTACGCTTTTACATTATATATCTATATATATATAATATATATATATACATATATATATATCATAGATTATATATATATATATATATATATACTATATACTCTTTTTTTCTGTCTTCCACAAATCTGTACTCCTCTCCAGCCTCCCTTCTCATGTTCTTACCAAACAAATAGGTCTGTGTCCTCCATTTCTTCCGGTGCCCACCGGAGCCCAGCTGCCACTGCCTCGTTCTTTATCGAAGCATACCCCTATATACCATCTCCATTTCATCTTGACCTTATTATACCTTATCGACACACAGAACCTCTGGAAGTTCGCTAATCGTGTGATTTTTAATTCTATCCTACCACCTTATTTAAGCTTTACCTGGCTCGAGTTAGAAATGATACAAAAAGGGACATAACAAGTTCCACGTGTGGACGAGATAATGACTCAAGGGAGATGGAAATGGCTTGGACATGTCCTTTGCACAATCTCGAGAGAAGAGTACCTACCATAGACGCCTTTAAGAGCACGGTCTCATTTTAATAATCATGAATCAGTCCTTAAAGCTATACAGTTCGTAGTTGCCTTCTGTATACTATTTTGTAAGCAATCTTTCTGTATGTATGTGTATATATATATAATATTATATATATGTGTATATATATTAGAAAAATAATAATATATATGAACTACAAAAGGCAATTTCAAGTTAAAATCCCATATTTTTTTAAGCTCTTTTTCCGTGATGCGCAAATCACATGTTAATTTTGTTACCAAATACCTCCTCAAGTCTCTATGATTAACGTCCTAATATTATCACTCATGTCCTTAACGGGAGTACCGATATAAATAAAATCACCCAAAGGAACCCCTGTCATTCAAACTTTTCCTGTACTTCCCATACCTTCTGTTACTTTCACATGAAAACCACATTATTCTTTGGAAGCTTGAATTTCAAGTCAGTGGCCCGTGGGCTTGTTCCATATGGATAGGGTTCGTGATCTGAATAACAACAATAATAATAGATAATAATGTTAAGACATTCCCAATCTCATACAAAGTGACATTTTACATTCATGCGTTTGAAGAGTCATGCTGATTGGTAGAGCCATCCAGTTCCCCATACAATGCACCCCGTAGGGGTGTAGCGACGTCAATGGCACCTCATGCTGGTGCACTGCAGGCATTACTTAAGGTACTTTGCAACGTGCCTCCGGGCCCTAGTTGCAACCCCTGTTGTTCCTTTTACTGTACCTCCTTTCATATTACCTTTCTTACGTCTGATTTAACACCGTCTCCTAACAATTGCTTCATAATGCGACTGCTTTGTTGTTACACCCTTTTAATGTCAGTTTCCGTTTCAGAGCTGAATGGCCTCATGGCTCCCAGTGCTTGGCCTGTGGCCTCAATTCCAGAATGTGACCAAATTCAGCAAAAACCAATGAAACGAGAGTACCAAGTAGGAAGAAGGGATCTTTGGAAGGCAAATATTGTAGGCGTTCAATCTTCTCCACAGGGTCAAAGGGCATATGTAGTTGGTTCGTTTTAGTAAATCTACGAAATACTATATATATATATATATATATATATATAATTATATATATATATACATATACATACTTTGAGCTTTCTTTGTAAACTTTTTATATTTTTTCCAGTCAGCTAAGTAAAGGACAAGAAGTCGAGAAGTCGACAAGCCTTCCAGAACTCCGTCGTTTCTTCGTGGAATTCGTCTTCATATATTCATCACGTTCCATATTTTCGTGATTCGGTTGTACATACACACATAACAAATATATATATATATATATATATATATATATATATATAGATATATATATATATAAATATATATATAACAAAGAAACCATATGTGGTTTTCTTTTAAGTAACATGATACGACTAGAATCGGAAAAGATGGCAAAATCACAAGTGCCGTACCTGAGATTCAAAGTGTTATGTTTGCCTAAATCTGAAATTATTTGGTATTCATTTCGTGCTTTAAATATGTATGTATGTATGTGTGTGTGTATGCACAGCATGCATCTCTACATACATACATACATACATAAGTACATGCACCACCAAAGGAGTGGCTATCTATCTGTGCACACAATACAACGTCGCCTGATTAGAGAAGTGGGGCAGAGCGTCTAAGAATCCGCAGGAAGATCACACATTGTCTAATGCCATCTATTCACTTACTAGTTCTCTGTAATCAATAAGTAGCGATGGATGTCCTCTTCTTGTCCTTGTATAGTGACGCCGCCGCCCTTTCTCCTTCTTCGTTTCTCCCCGTGGCTTCTTTTTCTTCTTCTTCTTCTTCTTCCTCATCTCCTTCCCTTCGCTTCCACCACTCATCAATGCTCTCCCTCTCTCTCTCTCTCTCTCTCTCCTCTTATCATTTATTATTCTTCTTCCACCTCCTCCACCAACTCCTTGTCTCGCCCTCTTCATCACCCTATCACCTTTCCCCTTATATTTATATATATAAATATATTTAGATATATCCTTCTTGAAACAAAGGCTTGTCATTATGATGTTGGTGCTTTTCCTATTAATCTTAAAAAGAATTTCCTTCTCTCCCTCCTCTCTCTCCCTCTCAAACACACACACACACACACACACTTATTAATATGTTTATATTGATGATGAACATTTAAAAAAAAAGAAAGGTGTAAATGAAAACTTGTTCTAAGACCAATGAAACATGAAACACGATTGCTCGAAACAGCTTCTAACAACATATTACAGACTTGTTCATTCTCTCTCTCTCTCTCTCTCTCTCTCTAACGCGCGCAAAATGAAGGCGTCAATGCCCAGAGGTAAAAATTTCTTCCGGAGGCAGTCTGGAAACCGGGCCAGGAGAGGTAGCCCCTGCAGCGCCATTCAGCCCCCCTCCCCCCCAACCCCCAACCAATGCAAGTTATATCGAAACACTGAACAATCGCAAACCCTTCGCCTCTCCTCCACCCCCCCCCCCACTCATCCTTCTCTCCCCCAACACTCCCCCCCCCCCCCCACACGTACCATCTTCGGCGTTGACCTAACCACCTCGAGTGCCCTTCCATTACAGGTATCGCCGCTGACATCACCGGCAGCGCCAAAAATAAATAAATAATACGAAAAAAGAAAAAAAAAAAAAAAAATCCAAGCGACTGGAAACCAAAGAATTTCGCATCATGAGTGACCTCCCTGACCGTTTCTTGCAATATATAACTCGGCACACACACGTAACTACAAATAAACATCAGACCTATAAAACAACTGCAAAGAACAAAACGCATCACATATTCAAAGATATAATGCACCATCAATGAGTAACTAGGAATCTGGATTAGGAGAGAGAGAGAGAGAGAGAGAGAGAGAGAGAGAGAGAGAGAGCGTCCTCTTGGGCATATATACCCTAATTCCGTCGGCAGTGAGGCCATTAGCTGCCACGAAGACGTCCGCCCAATTCGCTGACGCCTCAGCGGCGGCGGCGGCGGCGACGCCAGTGGGTAGGGATGGAGGAGAACAGGGTTCCATCCGGTGTTCAAAAAGGCTACGTCACACTCGGGGCGGGCGACTGTGAACAAACGGACGCACGCACGCACCCTAGCATACACACAAAGACATAATTATAATCGTTCTCGCCAAGCTTATTATCCCAAACCACTCGATCTCTTCGTCCTAACACATCTTATACGCCGAGCGCAGCCACTACCCAGCCCCCCCTCCCCTCATGGTCAACACCGTCCTTTGCTGCGCTTCCCTTTGTTTGTACAGTAAGACACTTCAATCAAACATCCAACGCCATGACAAATAGTTCTTCAATCAGTTTAAATATTAATGCCGATAAAATTGCAACGATCATCGTAAGATCTCAATCATCTTCATCAGTCTCGTCAAGACTGGCTATCATCATCAATAACAACAATGACGCGCTCACCTGAATTTGTAAAAAAGAAATTCAATACTCTTTCTTGAAGAAGTTACTGCCTCAGTCCAGCAAATAATAAAAACTATACATGATTAGCTTGACAGGAGATCAAGTTGTCCAAAATGTCCAATGCTCACAATCCCTAAAAATAGCAGGATCTTTGGTCTGAAGCCCCTGAAAGTCACCGACGAATATTTCCTTCGGTAGTGGAAGGATTCTTCAGTCACAGGGACACAGGCTCATCTTATTCAAACTACTACTATCACTGGTGTTAATATTGATGCTCTACTATTCGGAGAAATAATAGTTTCCTTCTTCAATCTTATTATTCTTCCGTCTACTAAATACGGTTTCTCTTCTCTACTGCTATCCTTTTTTTCCCCTTTTTGCTTCATTTCTCTTCGTCTCCGAAATACTTTGGGACCATCTTTCCAATTGTATTTCATATCTCTCTCTCTCTCTCTCTTCCATTTCCTACCTCCTCTTCCACAACTTGACTCTCATTCCTTCTCTTATTGCTTGATTTCATAATCTATTACGAACTCTTCCTTTTCTTCCTATTTGATTACCTCATTTTCTATGCTCCTAATCATCTATTCCAATCATAGCACTTCCTCATTATGTCTTTCTTTTACTTCTCCACGTTTCCCATGATATCCTACGCATTTCCATTCTTTCTCATCCTCATCTTTATTCTCTAGATTTCCACTTATTAACTTAAAAGGCCAGTAACTCCATTTCAACTGTCACCTCCAACTCTCTCTGGTCTAGTTTTCAAATCTAATCTAGTCTCCACCCATCACCTATTACGTGACCGTCGCCTGCTTCAGACAGGGCCTTTTAGGTGGACATATGATGATGTACGAGTACCAATTCATTGAATAGGCAAAGGAACCATCCTCATCAACGATCTAAGATAGTCATTTCCTTCACACACACACAAGGAAATAGTGACCTTACTCTCTTCCTTGAAAAACTATTAGGAAATAGTCTTCTCACTGACAAGCCATTCTGAACGCTACCTGGGAAACATACTCTCAACTTCCACCTTATTTGGAAATAGTACAAAGCTTATCAACATATTCGGCAACTGTTCCAACTGGGCCCCCATACTTCTGTGCAACAGACGAGTAAGGACCCTTCCTGGTGCCCTCCTCCTGTCACGACGACTTCTTCTTCCTCGCACCACACCTTCTAGTGGGAATCTGCAATCCGCCCCGCCACCCACCCCCCACCCCCAAAAACCCTTCTTCAACTTATGCCTTGTACTAATCGACCCCTCCCGTTCTAACGGTGGGTATCACACAGCAGCGCATCGGTGCCCCGGCTTTTCACAAAGTGCTATGCAAATCCCGCAACATCAACCGGAAGTGGGCCCAGGTGAGTTAATTAATGTCGAGGTCAAGAATCTGGTTAAACAGGTTTACTGGAATAATCAACTCTCTCTTTCTCTGTCTCCGTACCTTCCTTTCTTTCTCTCTTTACCGAATCATACGCCCCCCCCAATCTCCCCACCAGACCCGTTTCCCCCCCCTCCCCCCCTCTATCTCACCTACCGTCGCCTATGCAGCATTTATTATCGATAATTACTCGCCCTACCACCCCCGTTCCAATGCCTTGTTCGTTTTCTCGGCGTTTTCCTGTCAATAATTACACTTAACAGGGCGACGACGAGATCACTTATATGAATGACGACAAAGACAGCCACTCATTTGGATAAAATAAATTGGGAGAGAGAGAGAGAGAGAGAGAGAGAGAGAGAGAGAGAGAGAGAGAGAGAGAGAGAGAGACGCAAATTAAACTCTGGATGCGAATACGAAATCCCGCATGTAACTGTGGTATTCGCTTAAAAAAAAAAAAAAAAAAAAAAAAAAAAAAAAAAATATATATATATATATATATATATATATATTATATATATATGTATATATGTATTGTATAATATATATATATATATATATATATATATATATATATATATTATATATACACAGGTTGTCTATAAAGTCCCAGTACCATTATAAGTATTTATTGCTCAGAATGGTACTGGGACTTTATGGACACCCTGTGTGTGTGTGTGTTTGTGTGTGTTTTAGGATGGTCCGGTCATGTAGAAAGAATAAAAGAGGTATTGGCAAACAATAATTATGTAATTCGGTTCTATAGGATGAAATGAGAGGAACACCTAACAATTACTTGATAGATGGGTAGATATTATAGTAAGGGCGTCAATATCCTGGAAGATAGAAGAGGACGGCAGTATATATGTAAGTGCTACATAAGCAGAATATATGGAATGTTATTCCATATATAAAAAACTAAAACTATGATTAATTAAAACCAGTGACCCAAGAGGTCAACCAGTTTGCTTGCAGGAATGTGATCAGACCAGATGCGATAAGTAGGCTAAGATGACGTGTTGTAATCAGTCAGTGTCTAGTTGCCGTCACCTGTGGTCATTCATTTGTTTTGAAAACAGTAGTCCAAGCTTCTTCCTGCTTGAGACAACCACCGTGACCTATAGCTCAAACGGCCTACGTGACTTGTAATCTATGTCATCTGTGTGTATGTTCGTATGTTCGAGCTACTGTCTGCTTCCTTTATGATTTGCAAACGAGATTGTAGTCAGAACTCAATCAGCCATCATCATTGGCAGACCTGTACAAATTTACCTGATCTTCATCATGTAATCTCAGAGGATAGATATTTTTGTACTTCGTGTTTTCTACTAGAAACCTCACAGCAGAAAGAAGATATTGAATGAACTTAGAGATTATCATCATGAATTTGAAACATCTCCGTCGTCATAACCAAAGAAGATATTGACTTCGTAAATTATCATCGAAATCCAAGAGACTCCAATGAGTATGAGAAGTCATAACAAACCGACCTTAGCGTAAAATTATCGCAGGTCTAAATAACCTCACAAGGCGCCTTCTTATACAAAGGCATGAGCCCTATATAATTGGTGGCAGCCCTATATAATTGGTGGGGGATTCAGCACTGTTGATGAGCTTTCTGCTTAGGTGTATGAATTGGCTAATGTAAAGGCTTCCTGCTCAAGAAGTTCATCCATGATTGTGAAGTTTAAGTATGAAACATCAAGGATCACTGGGGATATGCCCTATCTCTATCTATCTATCTATCTATCTATCTATCTATCTATCTATCTATCTATATATATATATATACATGTAGAATCTACTGGTTATTTTTTACCTTCTCGTGATCAAGTCACCAAGGTATCACGGGTTTGTTTCCCGCTACCGGACATCATGATTTCTTCAAATTTCTTTGAAGTTGGAGCTCAAGGCTTTGTAGTGACAAGCACAGCAAAAAAAAAAAAAAAAAAAAAAAAAAAAATTATTTGACGAGGGCATTGTGGTTATTACAATTTCATATACATTGTATACAGACATTACATCTATATATATATACTATATTGTAAATTATATATATACATTATAGTATATAATCTATATATATATATGTATATTATATATATATATATATATATATATAGATAGATATATATATATATATATATATATATATATGAAACAACATATTTTATGAAATTCCATGTTTGGACAACTCTTCTTTTTATATTGTCCAATCTAGTAAGGATTTAGAAGTACGAATTAAACAGCAAAAGTATTCTGTCAAAACTGGGCAAACATCCAAAGCTATATTCATTTATTTAAGTGAAAACTCTCACAGCATAAATTGGACTCAAAGTTCAGTGATTGCCCGATCGAAAGATTTCTCTTCACGAAATCTTTTAAAATCTATTATTATACAGCTTACTTCCAGTTGCAATTTTAACCTTAGCCTCAGTCATGTATTATTTGGACCCCTGTATTAGTAAAATGTTCAAGAATTACCTTAAAGATAAAATCACCGACTTTATTACAAATTAGTTACCTTATATACATCTATATTCTATGTATTCATACGTTTTAATATTTTTTTGTAAAACTTTTCATCTTGGGGAAAAATTATATTTTTAATTTTTTATTGTTTACCAAAAGGGGAATTATTGAGGTGTACTTTTTAAACATTTTTGGTGGTCAGTCACATTCCGTGTATAATCTTTTAATTGTCTTGTCCCTCCTTCTGAGCTGTTGGACCTAATCCTTGTAAATCCTCTTAAATACTCAACCCGGTTTTTTGGTAGGTCTACCAATTCCTCAATTGTGTCGGATTCCAGGTGCATATTTTTTTCCCTTTGTTATCCCCACCTGTTATTTATACAAGTCTTCTTTGTAAACTTATTTTTATATTTCTTCAGTTTGCTAAGTAAAGGACAAGATGTCGAAAGGCCTTGCAAGACTCCATCGTTTCTTTCTTTTGTGGAATTTATATATATATATATATTATATATATATATATAATATATATATATATCTATATATATATCTATATATATATATATAGATATATATATATATATATATATATATAGAGAGAGAGAGAGAGAGAGAGAGAGAGAGAGAGAGAGAGAGAGAGAGAGAGAGAGAGCACTTCCCCAATAGTAGTTAATGCTATTTCATTCTTTGACGTACAATCATCGATGATACTTCTTGAGCAGGAAGCCACTACATTAGCCACTTCATACACCTACACAGAAAGCTCATCCCCCATACATACATAGCCGTCCTCTTCTTCTATCTTCCAGGCAGTACTTTCATAATTCAGCTACTGGACAGATGATAATATCCTGAATAAAGTAGTGCATAACTTAAAAAGTATTAAGTTATGGAAGAAATCCAATCGGTGGTCTTTGATGGATTGTGTCGTCAATGGAGACGAAGGGGAGGAGGCACTGCAGTGACAGCTGACACTCTGGTAATGGTCCTGCTGCGTTGCCGACTTTGAGGATCTGTCTCCGAAATGGGCACTTGACTGATGCTCAAAATCCACGGACTTAAAGAGTCCACGGACGGCGAAAAAGAAACTTGAGCGCAACGTAACACTATACTAGAGTATGTTTACTTATAATTAGGAATAAACATAATAAGCACCTCCAAATTCTCATTTGACAGTGATCCGAGGCCGCTGATGTTATCCAATGTGCGTAAAAAATAAACCTATTTTACTTTGGTCCCTTCTTTACAAGTTCCTGCTTCTTTTTTGATTGTCGGTTAACCAAGACTATGAGAGCACTTTGTATATATCCTTTGTGTATATTAATTCTGAGGTAGTGGGAATTAGATATTAAAGGACATTTGTAGCGTACATATGAATCACGGTATTGTGATCAGACTCATACATACATACACACACACACACACTATATATATATATATATATATATATATATAATATATATATATATATATATATATATATATATATATATATAAACAAACAAACCCTTATTCCTTAGGAGTGGTGCCAGGAGTCAATCTCGGATTTTTCAGCAAGTATTCCGGGATGATTTGGTTGGTTACCTTGAAAACGTCAAGCTAGCAACTACCAAGTACACAATTCAATGCTAAGTCAACCGAGGGATATATGCAAGCTCTCTCTCTCTCTCTCTCTCTCTCTCTCTCTCTCTCTCGGGAATCGAAACCAGCTCTACCCATTGGAGGCACAACCAATCTAACCACTAAGCTTCAAGGACAAATACATGCATGCGTATTATGACCTCTTAAGACGGGAACCTACCATTTACGTGCATTGCTCTAAGGAATCAGAGCACAAGCCCCAAGTCTGCCTACTTGAATGCTGCCCCTGACTCCCGGCTCGGCCAACGCGGAATCAGAGGAATTTATTTCTGGTGATAGAAATTCATTTCTCGATATAGTGTGGTTCGGATCCCACAATAAGCTGTGGGTCCCGTTGATAGGTGACCAATTGGTTCCTAGCCAGGTAAAAATATCTAATCCTTCGGGCCAGCCCTAGGAGAGCTGTTAATCAGCTCAGTGGTCTGGTAAAACTAAGATATACTTTTTTTCTGCCCCTGACACTGGGGTCCAATATTATACTATCGATGGTCCACAAAAAATTCTTGAAATAGAGAAGAAAAAACTGCTTGAAACAGAGAAGAGAAAAAATTGCTTGAAATAGAGAAGAGAAAAAAACGCTTGAAATAGAGAGACTGCTTGAAACAGAGAAGAGAAAAAATTGCTTGAAATAGAGAAGAGAAAAAACTGCTTGAAATAGAGAAGAGAAAAAACTGCTTGAAATAGAGAAGAGAAAAAACTGCTTGAAATAGAGAAGAGAAAAAACTTGCTTGAAATAGAGAAGAGAAAAAACTGCTTGAAATAGAGAAGAGAAAAAACTCTATGTAGAAAAAAGAAAAAACAACTTGAAAAGAGAGAGAAAAAACTGCTTGAAATAGAGAGAGAAAAAACTGCTTGAAATAGCGAGAGAAAAAACTGCTTGAAATAGAGAAGAGAAAAAACAAAACTGAAAAATAGAGAGAAGAGAAAAAATTGCTTGAAATAGAGAAGAGAAAAAACTGCTTGAAATAGAGAAGAGAAAAAACTGCTTGAAATAGAGAAGAACAAAACCTGATTGAAATAGAGAAGAGAAAAAACTGCTTGAAATAGAGAAGAGAAAAAACTGCTTGAAATAGAGAAGAGAAAAAACTGCTTGAAATAGAGAAGAGAAAAAACTGCTTGAAATAGAGAAGAGAAAAAACTGCTAAAACAAATTAGAGAAGAGAAACTGCTAGAGAGAGAAATAAAAAACTGCTGAAATATAGAAGAACAAAACTGAAAATTTTTGACTGAAAAAACTCTTGAAATAGAGAAGAGAAAAAAACTGTTGAAATAGAGAAGAGAAAAACTGCTTGAAATAGAGAGAGAAAAAAACTGGCTTGAAATAGAGGAAGAGAAAAAACTGCTTGAAATAGAGAAGAAAACAAAAAACTGATGAAATAGAGAAGAGAAAAAAAACGCTTGAAATAGAGAAGAGAAAAAACTGCTTAAAATAGCGAAGAGAAAAACTGCTTGAAATAGATGAAGAGAAAACTGCTTGAAATAGAGAAGCAGAAAAAACGGCTTGTGAACTAGAAGAAGAACAAAACCTGATTGAAAATAGAGAAGAAGAAAACAACTGCTTGAAATAGAGAAGAGAAAAAACTGCTTGAAATAGAAGACTCAAATTGAAAAACCCTGATTGAAAAGAGAGAGAAAAAAACTGCTTGAAATAGAGAAGAGAAAAAACTGCTTGAAATAGAGAAGAGAAAAAACTGCTTGAAATAGAGAAGAGAAAAAACTGCTTGAAATAGAGAAGAACAAAACCTGATTGAAATAGAGAAGAGAAAAAACTGCTTGAAATAGAGGAAGAAGCAAAAACAACGCTGAAATAGAGAAGAACAAAACCTGATTGAAATAGAGAAGAGAAAAAACTGCTTGAAATAGAGAAGAGAAAAAACTGCTTGAAATAGAGAAGAACAAAACCTGATTGAAATAGAGAAGAGAAAAAACTGCTTGAAATAGAGAAGAGAAAAAAAACTTGCTTGAAATTAGAGAGACAACCTGATTGAAATAGAGAGAGAAAAAAACTGCTTGAAATAGAGAAGAAACAAAACCTGATGAATAGAGAAGAAAGTAAAAAACGCTGACATAGAAGAAGTACAAAAACCTGATTGAAATAGAGAAGAGAAAAAAACTGCTTGAAATAGAAGAAGAGAAAAAACTGCTTGAAATAGAGAAAGAACAAAAACCTGATTGACATAGAGAAGAACAAAAAAATTAAATCTGCTTGAAATAGAGAAGACTGCTTGAAATAGAGAAGAACAAAACCTGCTTGAAATTAGAGAAGATACTGCTTGAAATAGAGAAGAAAAAACTGATTGAAATAGAGAAGAGAAAAAACTGCTTGAAATAGAGAAGAACAAAACCTGATTGAAATAGAGAAGAGAAAAAACTGCTTGAAATAGAGAAGAGAAAAAACTGCTTGAAATAGAGAAGAGAAAAAACTGCTTGAAAGGAGAGAACGCTTGAAATAAAGAAGAACAAAACTGACTTGAAATAGAGAAGACGAAAAACAAAATGCTTGAAATAGAGAGAAAAAACAACAAACTAAGATGATTGAAATAGAGAAGAAAAAAAAACTGCTTGAATAGAGAAAAGAGAAATAAAAAAAAACTGCTTGAAATAGAGAAGAACAAAACCAAATTGAAATAGAGAAGAGAAAAAGTATGCAGTCACTGAAGTACTGATATGCCACAGATAAAATCCTTGGACAAAATACTTCCAGTCTCCTCGGTCACACATCGCTCTCGAGCATATGCCCACTGCTTCATCTGCTTCCTACATCAGGTGGGCCACGGACAAAAAATGTAGAATTTAAAGTTAAATAAACAATATAGAAAAATGAATTAAAGTCTATTTTCTTTTATCCGGGCCTATAATCATAAATAAACGGTACATGAAAAAATATGGAAATAAATATAATCTCTTTTTTATTCTATCCCAGTAATTGTTCATTAGTTAATTTTTAGATCATAAAAATGGTCATGAAAAGACTGAGCATATTTGCATATTAAATTTATGAAAATATATCTTGAATTTATGGTAATAACATGTCATAAATTCCAGTTCCAGGAACTACGTATCTGTTGTATTTTGAACTTATCAATTCCTATTCTAAATCTGAAGTAGTGGGCCATGGGTATTTGGAGATATCTAAAGTAGGTCATGACCTCAAAAAGTTTGAAGACCACTGTCCTACACAACCAGGCCATACTTTGTTTCTATCGCTTGAGCAACTGTCAATCACTTTCGTTCCCTATTCACATGATACATTACCATCTTTCTCTCCTAACACCTGCATTTTCCATTTACAGGTTTAGAAGAAAATGAAGTCGGTACCATCCCTCCTCATCCAATCTTCATTGCGTATCTCTCTCCCTACATCTTATTCATTTTACAACTCTTTCCTTGTGCCCACTTTTTAGGTCAACCTATCTTGTGTATTTAATACACAACCAACACCCACAGACCGAGGAGTCTCGTTCAAAAATTGCTTCCAAAACCCGGAACATCCACAGAGGCTTATAAACTCCCTCCATACTTACTCCGGTATTCACCTCTTCCCACAGTTTTCCAGCTTTATCTGAAAACACTCAAGTGTAACTCTCCTACCACACAAACTTACCGGTCCCTAAAATATTCAAAACATTTGGAATCGTAAGGAAGGCTTTCCTGACAATTCCAAGCCATATGGACACCACACGCAAGTCAGTCCTCATCCTTTTTTTTTCACACTCATTTCCTCATTTCCATGTTCAATATATACCTTCTGCTCTGCCGCATCTAACACCAACCAGACCTTTCTCTTCCAGTGACGACGAGGCTACGGATATAACGGAGTATAAGATTACTCAACTAACACAAATTGGGACAATCGGAAACATCGAGATGATGAAGGCGAGGGGAAGGAAGGATGCAAAAGGACAATCCCGTGTTTCCAAAAGTGTTAACAAGAACCTCAAAGCCGATGCATGACACAGAAGAGAGAGAGAGAGAGGAGAGAGAGA
>NC_087200.1:196285885-196318385 GCF_015104395.2 Macrobrachium nipponense | reverse complement strand
TACCACCCACCCACCCACCCACCACTGCTGGTGCCATCCCCATCCCCGCCCATACAGTATATATATACCCTGAACCTCCTCCACCTCATCACCCTCGCCCTTCCCCTCAGAGAGACAGACGCCCTCGCCACCACCCATAGAACAAAAGAAAAGAAAAGGGTCGAAATGAGAAAGAGAGAGAGGGGAAACTCAAATCAGAAAAGGGTCCACTACTAAAATGGCTATGGGGAAGGAAAGATGGGCTAAAGGGGTTTGGATACAAATGAGCAGGGAGTAAAGCCCATGGGAAATGGCAGGAACAAGGGGTAAGCAAGGGAACTGAGGGGAAACAGAAATAAAAACAAAGAAGTGGATAGGGGAAAACGAAAGGTAGATAGGGTATGGTGATAAAGATGAGAGTAATATATAGTAGGGGTTAACACTACGACAAAGACGTTAAAACACAGTAAGGGAGAGGGTGAGGGTTGACCGGAGGAGGAGAGAGAGAGTGTGTGTGAGAAGTGAGTGAGTGACATGGACAGAGGAGAGAGAGAGAGAGAGAGAGAGAGAGTGTGTGTGTGTGAGTGAGTGAGTGAATGGGACCAGAGGGAGACCGAGAGAGAGAGAGAGAGAGATGAGAGAGCGAGATGAGAGAGAGAGAGAGAGCGAGAGAGAGAGAGAGGAGAGAGAGAGGAGAGACCTGGGCCACACCATGGAAGGAGGAAGAAGACGAGACTTCTTCCGAAAGGTTTCAACTCTCCCAAGAACACAACCCTTCTCAACTCTGTGCGTGTGCGTGTGTGTGTGCGCGTGCATGTGTACGTGTGTGTGTGTGTGTGTGAGCCCTTCAAGACAATAATCTTAGAATAAGAATTAGAAAAGGAGAGATATATCGCTCTAGTGAGCTCCCTCTGAAAGTGGGCGGAGCCGAGAGACCAACTGCATTCGCCCCCGACCGCCAACCATCACCACACGCACAAATACACAAAGACAAGGAGATTTTATCCACAAAAATACACACGGAAAAAGAAAGAGGAAATTAACATTGTATTAGGGAAACAAAGGAATCACCACCCTCACTCAAACTGGTATGTTATATAGACTAAATATATATATATATATATATATATATATATATATATATATATATATATATATATATATATATATTTTGTACAGTATCCAGAGAATGTCTCAATTCGTGCAGAATTTGCAGGCATAACAATTATCTTATGTATAAAGAGAGAGAGAGAGAGAGAGAGAGAGAGAGAGAGAGAGAGAGAGAGAGAGAGAGAGAGAGGCAATGCATCACATATAATTACATCAAGTCGAGACAACTGCTAACTTGAAAAAATAAAAAAAATATCCTTGAAGCTTTAAAAAATTATATCTTTCGTTAACCGTCAAACGTATGGCCATTTGACTAGAACCAAGTGGCAGATGACATTAATTGTACCACAATTGGGGAAGAAAATGACTGGTAATAAAAGAAAGATGAGTTACATCATGCATTTAACATATGGAACAAACACTCCACTATCATTTTAATAAAGAATTAAAGTATTAACATGAATATTTTGTCCAGATTTTCGAACAGTTTAAAGATTTTGCTGAACTCCTGTAGTCGTGTTGATTAAAATGTCTAGGGAACATTTTATTTATCGAGACAAAATGTATGACTTTAAATTCTTATTTTTTTTATTTCGCAATAAAACCTGTTATCAAGCAGGTTGACAATGAAACACAAACAAGGACAGGAATGCCAGTTAAAGCAGATGTCGGTTGTTATGAACAGGAATAACTTCGACCACTTGACAGATGACAAAGCCCTGCTCGAAGTTCACACCGAACACTTACTCATGGAATGACATCTGCTGAAGTCAAACTTGTAATCAATAAGATCAAAGTCCTGTGACGCCTGATTCACATTCATCGCAATTTATGACGTCAACATTTTGAAGGAAAAAAAAAAAGAAGAAAAAAATGAGATCGACAGACAACCGAATGTTATTAGAAGAAAAAACCATGCTATAGAAAAAAAAAAGTTGGGGGTCGCTTTGCAAAAGCATGAAGTTTATATATATATGGGTCAAGGACAATGCCGAGGAATCAGGAACAGCGTCGTTGAGGATAGCGTTTTTAATCATTAATCCTGTAGTTCCAAGCAGTCGTCGAATCACAGTTTTCTTTAGCAACACAGGACATTAAGCTCGAAACTCATCATATGTTTGTTTAATGAAACTTGGATTATCTTTCCAACGGCACATGAGTCAATAAAATGGGAAAGTAAATCTACAGTAGTATGGCTGTTTTTGTAATTTAAAATATATAAACAGCAGAAAGCTTTCGATAACCTGCATACTACTGTGGATTTACTTTCCCATTCAACAGATTAATAACCTTAGACCAAATAATAAAAACGAATGCCCTTAGGAACGAGGTTATTGCCGGCAATAATAATTAATAATAATAATAATAATAATAATAATAATAATAATAATAATAATAATAATAATAATATGTGCGATTCAAAATCAGTTGTCATGCGATTAACAGATAGATAATGAGGTTGCCCAGTGTACTGATAGAGGATACCTTCTTGACCCTGGTTCAAGTTCAACGTGAGATGGCAGACGAGAGAGAGAGAGAAGAGAGAGAGAGAGAGAGAGAGAGAGAGAGAGAGAGAGAATGTTGGAACGGTAGATGAGTCGTGGTGGGGGGGGGGGGTGGGGGGGGGGGGGGGGGGGTGGTACAGAGAAAAGAACCATAAAGATGGCAGTTGCAAACCAATGGCCGTGTTTATGGCACTCTAAATAAACCCCCTTAGGTACTCCCCCTTCTCACTCCGCCCTACCTCAAACATCCATAGCAGAGAACCACCACCACCACCACCACCACCACCACCTCCTCCTCCTCCTCCTCCTCCTCCTCGCCCTCAGCAACACTGCTGAACCAGTGAAAAGTGAAGGTGAAAATCGCCAACGATAAATACCGATGAAATTGGTGAAAGATAAAACGGGCAAAATACTCCACTGAGAATTTGCTCGTGTGTTGAGCAACTGAATGACAACTGAAGACAACTGTGTTAATGACACATACTTGCGAGGTCAAGCAACACTGGGACTCATCAGTATGTGGAGGGGTAACCAAAAAAAAAAAAGAAAGAAAAAAAAAAAACGACGCCGTTGGTAGAGGAACTCCAGTGGCATTATGGGATCTAGCAACATCATCCCTCATCTCAAATACATTTGTTGGAAAGAGGATGGTAACACGTGACACACACACATATATGTTTGTGTATACTAGATAGGTAGATAAATAGACAGACAGATAGTCCAATGTAAACTTATGTTTGCATCACAATATCTGACACACATGACGCTAATCACTTCGACCAGCAGGAACCATCATTCAATCATTAAAAAAAAAAAATATATATATATATATATATATATATATATATATAATATATATCATATTTATATATATATATATAAATGTACATTGTTAACACCAAAAGGATTCAAGGCCACAACCGGTGGTCAATCTTTTTTTTTTTTTTCACTTCGTTATGAAATCTCCTAAACATCGTGACGATTTTCAGTTTGATCTTCATTGTCTATCAGAGGAAAGAGTCATCTGAACTCACGTCAGTTGTGTTGAGAGAAAAAAAATGGCGACCGTGCCTCCAAAAATACCCAGTCAATCATACCCACATATGAAATATGAGTAGGCTCTGCCGTAGACTTCTACCCGATGATTTGACTCGACAGATCAATTTCTCTTTCATCTCTGAATCTCAAAGACTACCAAGAAAAAATCAGCTTGCAAACGTTGGCGATATGTGCACTATTCCAATGTACATCCGTTTATGTCTCTCTCTCTCTCTCTTCCATTTCACCCCACCCCCCAAAAAATAACAACGAAACCTCAACCTTAAACCTAACCCCCCTCTCTCCCTGCCCGTCCCACCCACCCACTCACCACGGCCTATACGCGAGTCGTAAAAGGTTTGCAACACGCTCTTTATTACGGCTACGGTAGTCCCCACCTCGCCACCACCGTCACCTCAAACCTCAACACTATAGCCAACCCCCCCCAAAAACCCTTCCAGAGTCCCCCCCCCCCCCTCTGGTCAACACTAACCCCTAGTAATAGTCTCCTCTCTTTCTGTCTTTCGTTTCAACCCCTCTCCCTCCCCCTCAACCCCAAGCTACCCCAAGTCCCACTTCCCGATAGTAGAGGAAGGATAGGAACAAGATGGGGAGGGGGGGAGAGAAGGGGGAAAGGAGGAAGAATGTACCCTACGCAGGCTGCTGTACTGATTGGATCATGAATGAAGTGGGAGGAGCTGTAGGAAAACTCAAGTTGAAAAAAAATTGTGAATGCCTCTGTCTGAAGAGAGAGAGAGAGAGAGAGAGAGAGAGAGAGAGAGCCTTAAAATCCTATGGTTAAAGTAATTAACACGTTACAAAAGAAAATGTCAAGCTGGCCATAGAGCAAAGCAGGAGGGACTGACATATTTTGAAACGCCGCGTCATACCCCAAGCCCTTTTTAAAGTGTTAACTAGTGCTTTTGCGTATTGTACCGACATAAAATACAAAAAAAAAATTGAAAAATAATTTTAATTCATCTTACACAAGGATGATAACCACGTAACAATAAAAATATATAACTTCATAATCGAAAACAGAGGTAAAACCGTGCATACGTACATCATTTCTACTGTTACCATTCTATTAAAAGAACAACTCTTTTAGGAGATTAAAAAAAAAAAAAAAAAAAAAAAAGTTATCGCACCACAAGAAAGCTTCAACTCGACCACAAAATCTCGTCCGAGCAACCAGCTACATTGCTTCCTTCGACCGCAATTAATGTCTTCTCCAGAAAAACGTAGCTGCAGCTATAACACCGATGTTGATGGAGTAATTCTTAAAATGAGTTCACTGACGATGGATGTTGGCAATTCTGAGGTTTCGCCTCTTATATAATCAACTTGATCGGCGACGGGGACGAGAGCTGATGGATAAAATGTTACGTTGGACGATGAACATTATTATTTCTATATAAAACAAAAAAGTCGTTATAAATCAAGTAGGAGGAAGAAACAATTCTTGTAAATTTGACATGACTGATACACCAGGTATTTAAAGCATGATGAAAACGATCTCTCTCTCTCTCTCTCTCTCTCTCTCTCTCTCTCTCTCTCTCTCTCTCTCTCTCACTTGTTTAATGCAATAAAGACACACAAAGCTTGTGGATAAATTTAATGCAACCGAAAACAGAATAAGAAAAAAAAAAAAAAAATAAGACCGCTCCAAACGTAGGGTACGAGATTGGGACGATCAATAATGTAAATTGTGAAAAAATAAATAAGCTAAAGAACATTCAAACGACATGGACACCGATATGGAAAGACAATGGAGGAACTCAACAAATACCGACAATTTTTAAGAATACAAAAGGAAAAAAAAGTAAGAACAAACAATTGAAAATGCCGAGTTAACGAAAGAGACAGAAAACACTAACAACAACAAACACTTGGAGGGTTTATTTAAAATACATCTTAAAAGGAGGAAAACAAATATTTCGAAAGCTAGTTATAAAACATGTGGGAAATGTAGTCGAGTTAAAAAAACTGGCAAAAAATATAAATAAACAGTTGGAAATGTAGAAACAAAAAAATAAGGAAAACAAGAAAAAGCAGGTGGAAAACTCGTATTACATGAAAAAAAATATAATGATAACTTTCGAAGACTGTTGGAAGGGCTGTGTTGCAAAAAGAAAAAAATATATAAAGAACACTTACGAACAGACAGTTGGACGGGCAGTTGCAAAAAAGGAAAACAAATAAGGAAAAAATAAGAACAAACAACTGTAAAGGCTGTTACACATAAAAGAAAAATAGAAAAATAATAAAAGAGGAAACCCCTAAGGAAAACGAAACAAAAAACAAATGGGTAAGTCGAATTATATATAAAAAAGAAAAAAGTAATGAGAACGTATGAACAAAACGCGTCAAGTTCGAATGATCAAAAAAAAAGGGAAAACGTAAGTAACCAGAATACGAAAGGTCAACTCAAAACCAGGGAAAACGTGTGTATAAACAGTTGGAAAGGATCTGCTATTGGGAAAATAATATGGAAAATTAAAAAAAAAATTATATTACGTCTGGATTTTTATGGCTTTTAATAGATATCAGTATTTGTGTATTTTAGCTCTAAGTGCGCAATTCACACTAGTGTGCTTTAAGTAACAAAGCATTTATTATTATTATTATAATTATTAAATTATTATTATTATAACAAAAGGTTGGAGACGTCGAGTTACCAAACCTGGTGAATACAAACAGATGGAAAGGAAGAGTTATTAAAAATATATAAAAAACATACGAACACTCAGTTGGAAGAGTTACCCCATATAACAAAAGATGGTGAAAATAAAGTAAGTTTCTAGATTAAAAATAAGGGTGTGATCCAAAAAGGACTTACAAAAAATACACACACACACACGTTCAAACGAGATTCAGACATATAGGTGAACGATACGGAGCCCCTATACCTTTGGAAAAAATGACTAACTATGCAGGTAAACTACTTTAAGAAAGCTACTGCGTTGATCTATCTATCTCTATGGCCTGAAGCGTTGCCTGGCCTTGACATAACTAGTAGTTCCACGCTGGACGAGTCGGATACGTACTCGCCTACCGATCTAGTAGCCAGAGTTCGCTCCCAGCTGCATGCAGCCAACGCGGAATCAGAGGAATGTATTTCTGGTGATTATAAATTCATCTCTCGACATAATGTGGTTCGGATCCCACGATGAGTTGTAGGCCCACAACGTAAATAAAAATCTAACCCTTCTGGCCAGTCCTAGGAGCGCTGTTAATCAGCTCAGTGGTCTGGTTAAACCAAGATATACTTAACTCGACTTATCTTCTGCCTCTCTTTCTCTCCCTAACCCATCAGGCCTAAAATAACAAACACGGGGAGGAGAAGATAGGTGGACTAATTCCCTAAACAAGTGTGGACAGTACATATGCTTTTTCACACAGAGGAACCACAGTGATCTAGAATTATCAAAGGCCTCCCTTCAACGTTGGTATTGATGATCGCCAGCCCACATATCTACCTAGCATGAGTATCGAATAGTCATAGGCCACCATATTTCATAAGGATAGCCAATACCGACCTGGGACTTAGACTTACACATATGGGAGGGAGGGGATGGTTGGAGGATTACAATTTCCAATTTATCCTATCTTTAAGTTTTGTTTATTCTGTCAAGTACCTCCAGAAATTATCTGACACTCTTTCGCATAGAAAAAAAATTTAAACTGATAATGGCCATCTTCCTTGAGAGCATTATCTCGATTATGTGAGTGCACTGTGTGATTTTTTTTTTTGACACAGAGAGAGAGAGAGAGAGAGAGAGAGAGAGAGAGAGAGAGAGAGAGAGAGAGAGAGAGAGAGAGAGAGAGAGAGAGATTTGTAAGGTGGTTTCCAAGTAATGCTCCACTTCCTCACTTCCTTCACTTATAATTCATGCTAATTCTTTGAATATAATCAGTTTTCTCACTGCACAAAGGAGTTCTGCGTATCTGTCAACAGGGCAAGTGCTGACGTAACTTAGTCTGCTGAAAAGGAAAAAAAAAAAAAAGGATGTTCAAGGAGTCGAAGAAAACAATAAACCTAAGGAAATTCCAATTCTTGTGGTCTTAACTCATAAGGGAATGACTTCCAATACATTACCATTTATTAAAAATAACAAGTCGATTTACACACTTAATATTCGTGGCGCTGACCCACAACCATACTAATGCATTTTCAAGGAAGAGAAAAGCGGGCCAATAAATCCAGTCAATCTCTCGGTTTCTTTTATTCCACCTCCTCCCCACCCCACAAAGTGCTTGAGATGATGCAATCGCCAGGTGCTGCTTCTGCTTCATCAAAATGAATCTCCGAATACCTTCCCGAAGCTTTCATGATACAGCACCGAATATCTCTTGACTTCTGTTAGCGACATTTTGAATCCAAGTGTTCTACATGCTACATTCCTCGTGAGCTGATAGAGCCAATGGTAACAGAAGCAAGCGATATGGTAGTATACATAGGCGTATATTTTTACCTAGATATCTTTCTCTTTCGCACACCAGTCTCGCACGAAGTATCTTCGCGAAGCTTTATCCACAAGAAAATTAAATTCAGCACAACAATCAACGCAAAGTAGCTTTCGCAAGGATTGAAGTTAAGTTCAAATATATTTATTGGCACCACTAAGACTACCAACAAAGCCTAGGAAACTCGTAAGGAAGGAGAGGGTCCCCTCCGCAGGCAGTGTAATGGTAACGGTCTCTACAGGGTAGGTAGGTTTATTACGCCAACCACAACTCTACTATTCAGAGTCCCCCTTACTCATGAAACAAGGACCACCCCCCCCCCAACTCCTACGCCACTCTCTTCCAATTCCTACACGCCAAGTAACATTGCACCCCCTATCCCCTAATTCCAACCACCCTCCATCCCCTATACTGCCCTCCTAAATCCTGTAAAGAGCATCTCTCTCTCTCTCTCTCTCTCTCTCTCTCTCTCTCTCTCTCCCTACTACACACAACAAACAACCTTCACATATCAAATGATGGCAACAACCCATCCCCGTACAATAGTGCCCACTATCCTACGTTGGGTATGGATACGCTCTACCCTGCTTACTCAACAGGCAGAGATTCTCCCTCCTAAAAATATTTTTAAAAACCCGCGAATTAATGACTGCGGAGAGCTTTCGTGAAAAGATAGCTATTCGAAAACTGAAATCTCCGATCAAAGGCACTAACATAAAGGAGAGTAACGTCGATGTTGTCATTAAAAACGTCAGAAATATATGAATGATAATCAAGTATACAAGGAGGCAAAGACGCTACCGCATGGATATCGATGGAATCAATGGACATCATCTTAAAGAAAAGTATCTGTGAAAGCAATAGGACGATCCAAGGTACGAGACAATACTGGAGTTACTAACCAGTAACCGATGAAGAGAGAGAGAGAGAGAGAGAGAGAGAGAGAGAGAGAGAGAGAGAGAGAGAGAGAGAGAGAGAGAGCCTATGTTCATTCTGCAATGACGCGTGACGGAGCAATAGATAAACACCGAAGCTCAGAAAGTACAGAGAATAATAAACTGACGATATGAGGTCGTCCCAGCAAATAGGATGTGAGTCAGTTAGGAAAAGACTGAGGCCAATGTTGTAGAAGGATTGGGGGCATCCGTCTCACGACGTGGAAAGTGGTGTGAGGACAAGAAGTTTGACTGCTTCCTCCAAGGAACTCTACTGGACCGATATACCTCTTTCGTCACGAGAGAGACGAAGCACCAAAGGGCGATACCTGCATAACGCGTAAGTTGACAATAACGTCGAATAATGTCGAACGGAGAAGATGGGAACATTGCATCTCAATGAAGAGGACGCCACTGCACGAGACGGCCGCTTCTCTCTAAATGACTGAGGAGGAGGAGGAGGAGGCAGGAAACTTGAGCTGGAAAAGGTGGAGGTGGGCAGGCAGCCATGGCAATCGCAGCGATGGAGACTCGGTGGTGCCGCCGCCCGCCAGAGTCCATGGAACCGGATGGTGCCTCTGCAACGGACGAGAGGGCCATGGCGCCGACGACTCAGATGGGCACTGCCGTCGCCGGCCGCGCCACGGCGGCGGTCGCGGCGCGGTGACCGGAGGACCTCGGCAGAGGAGGAGGAGGAGGAGGAGAAGGAGATGTATCATGGAGCGGTGCATTTAACATTTGAGAGGAGGCTGGAAGCAGTTGCGGTAAGCGCGACGCCCCTTGAGAAAGGGAAGTGCAGGGGAGGAGAATAACAATGTGAAAGTGGGATGAGGAGAAAGGGGAACGCAAACTATAACGAACAAGGGGAAGGGGAAACACAAAGTAAATAGTGGAAAGAGGGGAATAAGCGAGGGCGAAGGCAAGGGTGGCGAGAGGGCCCGGAAAGGGAAAAGCAGAGGGGAGAGGGCGAGGGTAGGAAGAGGGCAAGAACAGGGAATAACCAAGGGAGAGACGAGAAAAGAAAGAACAGACAGAGAGAATGAGGGGAGAGCAAGAAGGGCAGAAACAGATCAAGGAATGGAAAGCACATAGGACAGGGGGCGATAATGTTATCTTCAAAAACTTTTACATTATATGCATATATCCCGAGAACCCCGTTAACGTGAACGTCTTCTTCCACCTCCTCCTCCTCCTCTCTTCTTCTTCTCCTCCTCCTCCGACGTCTTCAAGAACAAAGAAAGTGTTATTAACGTAATCATATGAGGGTGTCGCTTTTCACTTGTCTTCGCGTCTTATTAAAAACACGATTCACATATTTCTCCAGACGTAGAATCATGTATACTCCTCACACACACAAATCCATACATATCTGGCTAAACCAAAATAATACAGATATATATATATATCGAAATGAATATAAACATCACGAAAAAGATTATTCATTATAATTACTATTCAAGGGGGTTTTGAAAGGGGAAGAAAATGTAATGAGACCTGTATTACTCGGAATCTCGGTCGCGTCTCATTATTATTACTATTATTATTATTATTATTATTATTACTATTATCATTCCCGTAATTCTTTCTTTCGATTGACGAAGAAGGCGAGCAAGAGGAAGGAGAAGACGTTCCCCAGAGTCAGACAAAGCTGCATATTATTAACTATCTGTTGTTGTCATCAAATGTAAATACACACAGACACATTTTTTATCGGCATCATCAATACGATGACAGCGCCGTCATATTTCAGCATCGCTTCTTCTGCCAATGATCTGACCACCACGATTTTCTTAGGAAAACTATGACCGTAATACACGTGTCCAAGCACAGCCCATAGCGAACGTCGCCAGGAGTAGGGATATAAATACACAACAGTAATTAGACGCGATGTTCGCCATCATTCTTATTGAAAAAGAAACCCACAAATTCAATTTGTAACTTGTTTACTTCTAAGTATTTACATTAAGTTTTACTCCACACTCGAGTACTTTCAGGCCCTTCTGTGGCCCATTCTCAAGAGATGTTTGGGATGTTAGCCTGGGTCAAGGCCCAGCAGTCTGCTGGGCCTTGACCCAGGCTAACATCCCAAACATCTCTTGAGAATGGGCCACAGAAGGGCCTGAAAGTACTCGAGTGTGGAGTAAAACTTAATGTAAATACTTAGAAGTAAACAAGTTACATATTGAATTTGTGGGTTTCTTTTTCAATCTTCAGAAGAAAACTGAAAGAAGTTTTTGTTTGGTTCATCATTCTTATTATTATTTTTGACGATGAAGATGGCGTAAAATGATCAACATTCTATCACAACCATTATCGGCGTCGCCGCCAGTTACTCTTTATTTATATTTATCTGTATTATACCCTGGAGGCACCCCATCATAGGGCCGCCCCCCAATAAAAATATTTAAAAAATAAAGTTAAATAAATAAAATATGAAAAATTATGAATAAAAAACGCGATTACAAAATTAATGCTAAAGAAAAAGTATGATTAAAAAACACGATTACAAAAAAAAAAAGCTATTTAAAAATTAAAGATAAAGATATATTATGAATAAAAAAACGCGATTACAAAAAAAGCCATTTAAACAATTAAAGATAAAGAAAAATTATATATAAAAACGCGAATAGAGAAAAAATGCTATTATTACATAAAAAAAAGACACGATCAAAAAAATAATAATAATAAAAAACTCACTTTCAGGAAATGACTGCTCGACTTGTAACTTAATCGGACCCCCCAACCCCCCCCCCCAAAAAAAAATGTTCAGGTGTTTTCATGACATTACACAGCATTCAGTCGGTTCCCTGGACTGACCAATGTAGCCCATAAAGGGACGTAAAAGGACATCAAAATGACAGGCAAGGAAGTGAGGGATTGGAAGTAATCGTTCACAACGATTATATGATATATATAAGACGTCAAAACAATAATGGTCATCGACTTTGGTAATAAACTATAAAAAAAAATGAGGACAGATGAGCGAAATAAAGAGCCACAAACAATTAAAACGAGAAAGAAACAACAGAGAAGAACAACTCTGTAACCTACAAACCATCAGAATCACTCAAAAAAAAAAAAAAAAAAAAAAACTTCGACTCAAATGTATCACAGACCAACTGGTTTGCATTCCAACAGCGTTCAAAGGAACATGACTGATATAGATAGAGCAAACTCACTGAGCGGTAGTAACAAATTCTTTAAACGGAGTTGGTAAAGATACTCACTTAACAAATTGCACAAAAACTAAAAAACCCTTGCTGAAACCAAAACAAAAATTAATTAATCATACAAAAACACTGGATGAGAGAGAGAGAGAGAGAGAGAGAGAGAGAGAGAGAGAGAGAAGAGAGAGAGAGAGAGAGCCCTTCGTACCGATCAAAATGAAAATTGCAGTGAAAAAAAAAATAATAAATATAAATAGAAAGTAAAAAAATATAATCAGTACCTTACCGGTTGCCGACAAATAGAACTGAATATAAAATTTGGGTCACAGACCAAGCATTGGGATCTGTGAGGTCATTCGGGACTGAATATAATGTTAAAAGTTAATTTAAGTATATCTTAGTTTTACCAGACCACTGAGCTGATTAACAGCTCTCCTAGGGCTGGCCCGAAGGATTAGATATTTTTACGTAGCTAGGAACCAATTGGTTACCTAGCAACGGGACCTACAGCTTATTGTGGGATCCGAACCACATTGTATCGAGGAGTGAATTTCTATCGCCAGAAATAAATTCCTCTGGTTCCACGTTGGCCGTCGCCGAGGATCAAACTTCGGACCACAGATCGGTAGCCGGAGGCGGATCAAACTTCGGACCACCAGATCGGTAGTCGAGTGCGAAATCCACTCGGCCAACGAGGGACTAAATATAATGTTAAAACAACATTATAGAGAGAGGGTGGAAAGTAAGATGGAAGAAAGAGAATATGAACGGAGGTACAGTAAAAGGAATGAAAGGAATTGTAGCTAGGGGCCGAAGGAACGCTGCAAAGAACCTCAAGTAATGCCTACATTGCACCGAATGAGGTGCGCTGACAGCACTACCCCCATAAGGAGGGGGCACTGGGACATGGTTGCTCCACAAGGGGCAGAACGCACACCTCGAGGTCTTCAGGGGGTGAGAACGACCACTTGACATTACTTTAAACACTTCCATGAAAGTGTGACGTGATGACGTGAATGAACGCACGGATGAATGATGGGCAATGGTAGCGGGAGTGAATGAGTTAGTCAATATATGAATGAGGGCAATGAATGTATGAATGAACGAGAGAATGAGGACAACGGAGCCACGAAAACATGAATGAATGGAACTGGGCCAATGACAATATGAATGAAAATCAAGGCGGATGGAAGAACGGCAGGAAATGAATGAATGCAGAATAAGGAAAATGTGCTGAAGTTACAACAATAAACCCACTCTAAGAGATTGCTCGCCCTCAACCAGTTACGAACAACTCTTTCCCCGTTTCCTTCTACTATTTAAGACGGACTGCAAATTATAGCCACCAGATAGAAAGATCACGTGGAGATTACCACCTGGAAATCGCTTTCAACCTGGGGAGAAAGGGATTACCAATGAGAGAGAGAGAGAGAGAGAGAGAGAGAGAGAGAGAGAGAGAGAGAGAGAGAGAGACTCACTCAGTATATCCTCTTTTAGTTTCAGGGCACAAAGTTAATTCGTCAAAGTATTCCCTATAGACCCCAAAGAGAAATTACAATGATCTGAGAGTATTTCGTTCAGTCTCCAAGATTAAATGTCACAAAGAAGGCGAAAACAAATATTACCTTAAAAAGGAGACCCCTCATCACCACACATTTAGGAAAATATAATACCAAACTTCACAGTTCAGACGAAGGACAAAGAACTTTCAGAAAAATCAAATATATATATATATATATATATATATATATATATATATATATATATATATATATATATATAGGTAGGTAAAATAAAAAAAATTCTAAAACGGAGATGACTTCATACGGCCTAAATACAAAGCAAAGTAACAGTCGGTTTTTTTTTTTTTATATACATTAAAACGGGTTACGTTCAGTCATGCACAATCTGCAAGATATAGTAATAATAATAACAAGACGTGCATCCGAGAAGGTCTGCTTCCTGCTTATAATAATAATAATAATATAATAATAATAATAATAATAATAATAATAATAATAATAATAATAATAATAATATAATAATAATGGAAAGAAAACTCATAATCACACGAGTCAATAAAATGGGATTGTAAATCCACAGTAGTATGGATGTTTGATTTTCTGATTTAAAATATACACAACAGAAAGCTTTCGATGACCTGCACGGTACTCCTTGTCGATCTGAATATAATGACAACAGATGGCTACATAAAAACTTTGTTTTTGACTGGTTTACGACAATTTATTTGTAAACAAGTCGAAAACAAAGGTTTTTATGTAGCCACTTTTTGTAATTATACTAAGATTGCCAAACAAGGAGGACCGTGCAGGTCATCGAAAGCTTTCTATTGTGTATATTTTAAATAACAAAATCATGAAGCCATACTACTGTGGATTTACTTTCCCAATAATAATAATAATAATATTAATTTCAAGTGCTTGCCGTTAGTAACACTTATTCTGTATATCGAAAATACTAACATAAAATCTGTTCACATTCTCAACTAACACCACTAGGCACAAAAACTCTTGAGGGCATACCTAAGAATTTTATTCATAAATAAAATAATTTTTTAAATACACATCTTCACTCTTATTGTAGTTAACTTCTTTCACAATCTGTCAAAAGAAACTTTGCATTACTATGCACTATACAAAAGACTGAGCCATCTTCGGAGAAATGTATCGGTTTTAGAGCATCAAGTAAACCTTGTTTAACATTCTTAAGGTTTCTATAAGTAAGCTCTTGCATGCAAGCCACTTCGTAGCACTAACGAGTTTATCAGGTCTTGCAGCAATGTTGAGAGAATACTGTGTGTGTGCATCATAACTGCGAACAGTTCCCACCTCCTCTTAGTTTTCATTACGCGAGTTCCATTTTTGCCAGTGTATTTAGGTGGCAAAGAATTGCATTTTTTTAATGATTAACACTTAACACTATCCTAATTAAAACCAGACCTACACTTTATATACTATAGCAGCTTCATATCAACCGTGGATCTGATGTCTAGGCCAGTCCCTTACGACACTACTGATTAGCTGATGATACGCCAATCACAGGGCAGGAAATTTTCAGTCTCTCGAGAGAATTCACAAAGGCAGGATGTATGTTCCACCTCTCCTGAGGGATACGTCTTTCAAAAGTATCCCTCAGGAGGGGTGAAATATACATCCTGTCCATGTGAACTTTTTTTTGAGAGACTGAGAGTTTCCAGCCCCGTGATTGGCTTATCATCGACCAATCAGGAGCGTCGTAACAAACTTCTGAAGCGATCTGGGGAACAGTACATTCGTGGAACAATGTGCACTGAGTTTTATGGAAAATTATGGCATAATTACTTCAATACTATTACTATATTATTCACAATAATTAAACATTATGGTAGACACTCATCCTTTGACTCGTCCAAGTTTATCAGAACTTAAGCCCAATCTGGAAAGTTGTTTTTGCTTTTTGACTTTTTTTTTTTTCATTTTTGCTCTTGTGAGGATGGGGCACAGCAGTGACAAAATTATCACTGGAATGTCCATTCGACCATCACCTTCAGATATGTGTACGTTATTCAAAATCGAAGCCCAATTATGAATAAGAATAAAAGAACTAAAATGCCAACACTGAACTGCTGAACAGACCTAAATATCCTGGCCCAGGTGTCTGTAGTGTCAATGACATTTGCTGGACCAGCCTAATTTGTTTTGAGGAGTTATGGAAGGGGGGGGGGGGGGTGGAGACAGTTGCACACAGAAAACTTCATTCTCACCAGAGGTAAAAAAAAATTGCAATTTCAAAACTTTGTTATATCACATTTATCTAAGCTTAAGCAATCAAGGATCCAGATAAGGTATAATAATAATAATAATAATAATAATAATAATAATAATAATAATAATAATAATAATAATAATAATAATGTTTGACTCGTGGATTTAAACTTAAACAGGTGCACAATGACAACATACTTTTTTTATTTTTATTTTATTATTTTACAGGAAATAGTATATACTTACAATATTAACAGTGCCCTGGAATTTCTATCCATTAAGTGTCCTGTATTCATATTGTAAAATCAAGGACATTTGTAGAGAAGAGAAACTAAAACCAGAACTAGAGATTTTAGCAACAATGTTCTTCTCCATCATTGAACACCATGCTCATAATCATGAAAGTCCTCACAGAAGTTTGCTCGAGTTACTCTGGGTGATGTACTATATAGAAATAAAAAAAAAATTATGATCTATTTTTCTCTAAGCTTTTGGAATTTTCATTCCCTAATCCATCATAGTCCTACTGTTCAGTCTACGTGGAAGTTCTCTCTATAATTGTTAGTTACACAAGGTGAAAGTCCCGAGAAAATACACTGAACAGATGGCAATCTGCAGACCTCAACAAACACTAACTGAACTCAAGGTATTGTGTAGTACTAAGTATTTATTCGTAAACATTCAACTACATATAGTAGATTCACATCAACCGTGCATCGGATGTCTAGGCCCGTCCCTTACGACGCTCCTGATTGGATGCTGATAAGCCAGTCACAGGACTGGAAACTCTGTCTCTCGAGAGAGTTCACATAGGCAGGTATCCCTCAGGAGAGGTAGAACATACATCCTGCCTATGTGAACTCTCGAGAGAGACTGAGAGTTTCCAGCCCTGTGACTGGCTTATCAACAGTCAATCAGGAGCGTCGTAAGGGACTGGCCTAGACACCAGATGCACGGTTGATGTAAATCTACTATAGTCTCCATCGGCCAGGAGAGCAAATCGCAAAAATTCGTGTGTTTTAAATGTCAAAGGTCATGCTCTGAAAATGTTGAAGTTTGTCAAGATCAGAGATTGCCGAGGATATGAATATGAGCAATTACAGTATACCTCTCCAGTCTACACTGTGTCATGTTATAATAACACTAACAATTTATAGAAATATTTCTGATCATAATTACGAACTGTTAAATAAATTCTTATACGTAGTCTAGTATAATCTGATGAAAATGCACCATTACATAACAGTTTTGTCCTTCATAAATATTTATCTCTATTCCTGATCAAGATGTAGCAACACCAAGTCAGCATACTATACTGTATTCTGAATGACTAACATATTTTCTAAAAGTAACATGACACAAAGAAATTACATTTAAACAATAAACTTCCATAAAAATAAGGACAACTGTGAGACTCCTTCACGTACAAACATATCAAGGCAACTTCAGTACTGACCGACGCCTTATATACAATGATTCATATAATTTAAAATGAAGCTGCATTCTGATGAGCTTTCTCATATTGGTCTGAAATGCGGCTTCGACCTGCTGCATTCTAAAGAGCTAGGTCCCAGTGACACACAATGAAATGCTATCCAAGAACAGACCCCCTGACACAAAGCATCCACTATAAAACTTCCAGGCCCCAAAGCAAAACTCACAAATATCCTAAATAATGCTATTACAGGATTATGACTTGCCTCAACAACTCTAAAACCAAGAGGAACCTAAAAACAAAAGCCTTGAATAACCTTCATGAAAATAATTCACGAGATGTTTTTGCATCGCATATTTACTAAGACCCTTAAGTAATGTCTACAGTGCACCGCGTGAGGTGCGCCAATGGCACTACCCATCAACGGGATGCCTCACGAATGGATTTAGTTTTGCTGAGATGTAATTTTTTCCTTACTCGGGGAGTAAGCCTTGAAACTACTCTGTTGTTCTTCTTCTTGTTGGGGGTAGGAAAGGTCTATGGAAAACCCAAAAAGGTCTGAAATAAGTGTTTTGCATTCAGTTAAAAATACAGGAATTTTAGGATAGAATACTTATGATTTACTTATAAGAATGAAAAAAAAAAAAAAATAAATAATGTTTCACTGCTTTTGATATGATCATACTTAGTATAACATACATGCACACATACACATTTCTTATATATATATATATATATATATATATATATATATATATATATATATATATATATATATATATATGTGTGTGTGTTGTGTATGGAAATCTTTGAAGAAATTTTCTATTGTACTATCTACAGGCAGCCCTCGGTTAACAGCGGCATCAGTTAACGGCTATCCGGTTTTACGGCTCTTGTCTAGCGACACTGTTAACTGGATTTTCGCTGTTGATCTCTGGTTAGCAGCGCCAATCTCCAGGTAACAGCAGCGCCAATATTCGCTTAGCAGCGCCGTTAAGCAGGTCTTTAGTGCTGTTATTGCCAATTTTCGGTTAGCAGCATCGGCCGGGAACGGAACCCCCGCTGTTAACCGAGAGCTGCCTGTATGTTTATATATATATAATATATATATATATATATATATATATATATATATATATATATATATATATATATATATATATATATATATGAAAGGAACCAATAAAAATATCAACATCTAGAAAGTTTACTATATTTCAGAAACCAGCTGTCTCTCTCTCTCTCTCTCTCTCTTCAAGCAGGTAATGAGTGAGAAAAGCTACAGAAAAAGCAGTATTTACACCAAGAGGCCCATATATCAGCTGTTTAAGTCAACCCCCATTGACAATTTCTTTGTAATCTTCTTAATCGCTGGTTGGAGCGATTTTCTATAACATCTGCATCCCACACACCGTTTGAGATATCCATTGTGTTTCTTTAATCAAAACTGATTCTATCATCTGGCTTTTGAACTGACAATTGCTGCCATAAATTATATGAGATAAATTCCAGTTTATTCTGTGATTATGGTTATTTGTGGTAAAAAATAGCTGAGCTCTGCTGTCCATACCTAACTAAATGTTTATGTTGTATTAACCTCTGGGGGAGTGATTGTCCTGTAAAGCAATGTAAAATTGATAGCAGTCGAGGCAAGGGATTTCATATACTACTGTCTTTGGGGATTGGCTTTTGTTGGACGTTAATCAGGGATTTGGCTAAGGCTTACAATGGGGGTTCCGTTCTTGCGAAGCGTTGTAAGCCAAAAATCATCGTAAAACGAAACATCAAAGAAAATCCTAGGAAAACCTTACTTTTAATGCTTAGGATGTATTGAAACCCATGTAAACTGGATTTTTATTGCATTTAAAAAAAAAAAAAAAAAAAATTCAAATATTGATAATTTTGCCTTTTCGGAATCGTATTTCTTCCTTCAGATTGATGTCATAAGTATCATTACCCTGATACATGCATCGTAAACCAGGAAATCATTTCTGGCGAATATATTTGAAAAGTGTTGTAACCTCTGAATGTCATATGAAGGAACTGCCGTAAATCGGGAACAAATCCCTATAATATATAGCTATATATATATATATATATATATATATATATATATATATATATATATATATATATATATATATATATATAGATATATATAATATATATAAAATATTTATATATATAAATATATCTATATATATATATATATATATATATATATATACTATATATATATATATATATAGTATAAAGACATTACCGTACACAGAAAGTCCAAACGGCTGTTTGTATCTTGAATTGTCCTCCGTAAGTTGGTCCTCATATCTACGTAAGTACAGTGTAATATACAGTCAATACAGTACTATATTTTACAGAGTATAGTAACTTATTAATACAAATGATACATAAAACCTAACTAAATTGTAATGATAACTTACAGCTGACAAAGGTGTGAGAGCTCTGGAAAAAACAATTTTAATTTACGTTCATGTTTGTTCATGTCTGAATGTTTATAAGTAGAGCAGTGTGTGTGTATATACAAGTGAATGTATGTAAATATATATTCATTTATATATATATATATATATATATATATATATATATACATACTATATATATATATATATATAAATATACACTTACTATATATTAATTTTTATTACATCACTGTGATTTTTATAAACAAACATTAAGCTATAAATGTCGTTTTATATCCAATTCAGTCTACTTTGGAAATAGTGTGTATGTGTGTGTCTAATATATATATATATATATATATATATATATATATATATATATATATATATATATATATATATATATATATATATATATATATATATATATGCCCAAGGGGGATTATTACTGATAATAGGTCTGAACTGCTGACACAGGGACCAACTGTGTTCACTAATGCACCTTAAACCACTCAGCTATCAAGATATGTTCAAGTTGATACTGACTCTGCTGTACAAATCCTGGTGAAACTCAAGTACTATTTGTACCTAACGTTTGTATCAACCCACCTCCACCATGACAGCAGAGCCGGTATAAACTTCTACCCTTCTTGATACTCGAGCGGTATAATAGAGCGAATATTATACAGTTTAACAACATTTCTTCGAAGAGTTCCATTGACTATGATATGATCGGAATGTATATCCTAGATAAAATACTGTACTATTTTCCTCACCATCAAAAGAGAGCTCATGAAAAGGCAAGTGAAAATGAAAATCCAGATTTTTACAACCCTACCTCTGTGTAGATATACTTGAAAACAATACAGATGACAGTCTTTATACTATACAGGCAGTCCCCAGTTACCAGCAGTCTCGGTTAATGGCCATCCGTCTTATTGCGCTTGTCTAGTGCCATAAAATCGGCAACTTATGGCGCCATAACAGGCAGAGTTTTGGTTATTGGCGCAATAAGGTAATGATAATAGTTATGGCGCCAAACATACTAACAGAAGCGCAATTAACCGGTTATCGGTGCCATAAATCGCTCAATAGCACCCAGCCAAAAACGGATCCCCCCCCCCCCCACCTCGATAACAGGGGACTGCCTGTATATACAATGGAACCCCCGTATTCGCGTTCTCCAGATTCGCGGACTCACACATTCGTGGATTTCTCTGGGGGAACGTTTCCCTGCATTATTCGCGGAAAATTCGCGCATTCCGCGTATCGTTAATTTTTCTATGATAACTATCCACAAATTCCTGGTTTTTTTTGATGAATTTCATCATAAAATGCACTTTTTGTGATAACACTATTAAAAAAACCAAGTATGAAAATTGTAGTGGGTTTTTCTTGAGTTTTAACTAACAAAATAGGCTGTTTTTAGCATTTTCATAGGGGTTCCAAACATTCGCGGGTTCTAACTATTCACGGGTTCTAACTATTCACGGGGGGGTCTGGTACGCATCCCCCGCGAATACGGGGGGAACACTGTAGTACAGTGGCCCCCGTATTCTCAGGGGATGAGTACTAGACCCGCCCCCCCATGAATAGTTAGAACCTGGGAATAGTTGGAACCCACATAAAAATGCTAAAAACAGCATATTTGGTTAGTTAAAACTCAAGAAAAACCCACTAAAAATGTTTATACTTGGTTTTTTAAATAATTTTATCACAAAAAGTGCATTTTATGATGAAATTGATAAAAAAAACAGGAATTTGTGGATATTTCTCATAGAAAAATACAGTGAATGTGCAAATTTCCTGTGAATAATGCAGGGCAACATTCCCTAGAAAAATCCACGAATGTGTGAGTCCGCGAATCCGGAGAATGTGAATAACAAAAACTCAATAATACTCAGATGTCATCAATAATCTGAGTAACCAGCAAAAAAAATATGCTGCAGAATTAAGATCTGGAAATTTTTCAAAATAAGCTACTAAAGTAAGGAAGTCTGAGCAGATAACAGTTTCAATGTAATGACATAGAAGCTGACATAAGTTTGTGTTAGGCTGCCAGCAAGTCAGCACAAATGTGGCATTGACTTCCAGTAGGAGAAAGTGTTTTCTACCATGACATGATCAGTAAGGCTGTGCTTATAACTAAAAAGCATCTTGGATGCAAGTTCTAACCTATTTGTAGGATAAAACTAAATCTCTCCTTTAACTGCCATTCACATGCATAAATGCATCACTACTTCTGTAATAAGAGCCAAGCATAACTGAAGTACCAGTCATGAAAGTAACCAGTTCTACGTTAAGTTCATTTCACTGTTTAAAATATATATACATATAAATTCATATTATATATATATATATATATATATATATATATATTATATATATATATTGTGTATGTTAAAGCTATGCAATATAATGGAGGTGAGGTTCATTTGGAGAGAGAGAGAAAAAAAAAAAGTTTTGCAGCACAATGTTGAGACACCATGGAGTTCAAGAAATTAGTATGGCTGCTGAACTCCTTTCTTTGGACTACTCTGGAAGCCAGCAACCAGGGACAGAATTACAAGTCTGTGTCTGAGTATGTATAATATATACAGGCTTAATGTCAATCAATTTTATGCATATTTAAGCAAAATGAGTCAGGTTTTGAAAAAGACAGTGAGGGCATGTATGGGTGTCAGGGTTGGCGTAAAACTGGGAGTAATTAAATCCTGATCATGGTAAACAAAATGAGTAATTAAATCCTGATCATAGTAAACAAAATGAGTAATTAAATCCTGATCATGGTAAACAAAATAAGACGCTGTATGAGCATTTAACTCTTACTGGACGGACATTGATCATATGCAGAACTATAACAGGTTCTGAGCAAATGCCTTAACTCATATGAATATTAATATTACCACCATGTGATTTGGATGAATTTGGTGGGAAACATGTTAATATCATTTCATAAATGACTTATGGCAACTGTAGTAGCTCAGCACAGGACAGAAGGGGATCAGTGTGCCTGAGACTTGATGGGGGAATGTATTGCCCTTGTCTACCCCATGACGTCTTATTTATTTATTTGCTCAAAAATATACCCATGGGTTGTTCCTGGCTTTGTTCGTATCTTTTACGATAGTATGTCAACTGTAATTGTAAATTTTGCAATGAAAGGAGCAACTAACATGTATAGTACATCATAAAAAGGTACTGCATCTCTCCATCTCAGTAAATCTCATAAATATTTTACAATGAATATGCGTACTCATAATTTGTTATTGATTTCATGTTCTTATCTGTTATGATCGATGAGCTGTAATTATAATTTGCATACCTTCCTCTTTCCGCTCATTAAAGTCTGTCTGGTCTGGAGGTGTGCTTAATATAAATTTAGCCCATCCTGTGCAGGTTAACTTGCCTGCATCCGGTGTTCCTACTGTGTGTCTACAAAGAAGGAAAAATTACCTTAAAGGCTACTATATTTACTACTGGTTCTGCTAACAGCAACTTAGTTTCTCTTAATCAAAATTAGTTAATAGATGAAATGGAGAGCTTAGTAGTTGAATGAACTGATGAGTGTAAACAGCTTGGTGTTCAGTTACACTAAGGAGAAATCAGTCATCTTTTTAAGAACCTGAAATAGAAAAAAACTGGATGACTGAAGGAAGAATGGCAAAAATACAGCGTTATGGTAGTCATGGGTGATGCGACAGATTTTTAAAGAGACAGCAGCTTCACAACTTGATGGCTGACAGTGAAGCTGCCAAAAAAATTTTCCAAGACTAGTTATTCATATAAGAAAGTGTTTCCAAGTAATGAAGGTGAAATTTATTGGAAAAATCTACAAGCATGGGATTTACTGTGAAAGACAAGAAAGCATATTAAGGTATATAATGCATCAAATGATAAATTCACCATTATGTCTGTTATCGCTATTAGTGTTTCAGTCAGGCCGCAACTCCTTGTATAACATTTGAAAAATCCAGTTGCACTTGTGTTTCATTTCCATCCAAGCAAATTTTCTGAGAGCGAAAAAATTACTGTCGACAATGTAAGTTCCACAATAAGTGTTTAGTGGTTGTCAAAAACTGTGTTGTTCACTGACCTGGCATGAACATATATGAAAAAGCTCCCAGAAGTGTAAACACACACATACAATATGCATTAATCATAAATGTCTTTGTAAAAGAGATATGACACAAAAATATTCATATATACTTCTTTTTACAAATTATAATCAACCTCTATTAACAGACAAACTTAGCATTCAAATGAAAGGAAAAAAGTTAATGAAAATAACCTTCCTTTTGAAAAGTGAGGGGAAATTGAATTGGAATGGAATATAGAATTCAACGCTAATGCAGAATCTGGGAGTGGCATGGTTTGAAAGGTGTAACAGGGGGAAAACCTCGCAGTTGCACAATGAAACAATTGTTAGGAGAGGATGGCTAGCAAGATGGAAGGGAATATGAATGGAGGTACAGCAAAAGGAATGAGAGGGGTTGCAGCTAGGAACCGAAGGGAAGTGGTAATGAACCTTAATGTCCTTCCCCAGGAGAAAGTTTATTAACTTTCATTCTTTTTTTAAATTTTTTGCTTTCATACATTTGATGTCCAGTTACAGTGATCCCTTCCCTACTTGCATTGTTGATGGTGGGGAGTCAAGAACTAAAGTATAAATTAGTCAATCACTTATCACAATTACTCCCCCCAAAAAGGAAAAGGTGCCTTGTAAGAGAACACCTAGTGATGAGGGCAGTAAGATGTCAGTAAGAGAACAGAATCTCTAAGGGCAAAGGGCAGTTGAAGTCATAAACTCAGGTTCAAAAAAAGTTGGAAGCCAAAGCTCGACCGAGGCTCAAAATGTAAGGACCTAAAGATAAGGTTAATTTTTGACTATTGAAGAACTGAACCAAAATTTTGCTGCATACCAGAATAATCCTTATCATCATACAGGTCATAAAAGCAACTTCTCATTGCACCAGTCATCATCTGTTTTGACAAGGTAACCCTTTGCTTAAAATATGGAGCTGGTTAGTTCCTTTTTGTCATCATCTTCTGCAGTATGCCTTTGGGTTTTAAACTAAGAAATCTCTTCCATCAGCATTTAATAACCTGGGTTGCTCTTGTCACTGCCTAGCAAAAAAACTCTCTCCTTGGATACCATTACTCCACCCTTCTTCAAGAGTCAGATGAAGTTATTCATGTAAAACCTCTTGAAATAAACAACAGCCCATCATTCTACAGCAATTTATTGCGGTCATTAGGCACGATTGTGAGCTATATCCACATCCAGGGTTGCAAAGAATTGAATGGCAATAAGATGTTAACTCTTTTGAGTACCATCCTACTCAGTAACATATAAAACTGTTCAAGAAGCTTTATCTTGTATATACTCTTTCAAGATAATTCCCTGAAACATGATGAATGATAGAGGTCATGTATATTTGGGGTAGAAAGCAGCAACAAACCTGGCCATCAACACTCGCTAAAACTTGGTAACACAGAAAAGCAAGGACATTATTGGGCAACAAATAGCTCAATCTTTGTTCTATTCAATGCTGATCATCTTTCTCTAGAAACAGATTATTACAATAATACACAGGTTGAAAAATCTCAAATTTTCATGACAATTTGCGCTTTTCCTAGATATAAAAACCGAAGTTTTTAACTGGATACATTCAGCAGGAGCTGGTCCAATAACTGAAGCTTAGTAACAAGCATCACTTCCTTTGGCAGATATATTGAAATGTGCTCTCAACAAGGCAGCTTGGGTATTTTCTTGTTGATTGATTATGCCTATTGAGATTGTGACTGGAATTATATTGCCCAAAAATTATTCTCTGATAAGAATGATTAGTGATGCCCTGGTCTTAAATTGGTCTGTGCTAGGTTAAGGTTGCCTATGACAATCAACCCTCATTCTGTGAGTTCAGCTTCAAGAGAACAGGATTACACAAGGTCTTGCAACTGTGTTAAGTGTGCCTCTTGGACACCTCCCCATGGCACTAGGGATTGCGAGGGAAGGTGATGAAAATGTTTCTTTGTGTTTTCTGATGGCAATACATTACCAGTACCTAGAAGTATCCTTCCTTGTTCTGTGCTTAAATTACACCCCGCTACTCCTACTGAGAAGGTATCCGCTTTTTCTACCTTTTGCTCAGCCCATGAAGCGTATTCGTAGATCGCACGATGATTCGCTGGCTCTCTGTGCAAGATACTTTAAATGCTGTGCCTGCCATCCCAACTGTTCCTGTTCCCTTTCCACCTCACCAGACTCTGCTAGCACAACTCCAAGACATCCCCAGGATATGAAAGCAATGCTGAAGGCATTGCAACCTCCTCTCAGCATTTTGGTACAACCTTTGCTCTTCACCTTTCTGGAAAATATTGTGTCCAAGGGCAGTACCCCCCCTTGAACCATAACTCATTATCTTGGACTTGTCCAAGACACCTGACACAATTCCCTGATAAGGGGCATGGTTGAACTACAGTGTATCCCTTTACTACTCTGGAAGAGGATCCAGCTAATGCTGTCTTGAGTTCTGCTGGACCTAATGGTCCCTTGCCCATGTAACGCATACACACCAAGTACGAGAGGGATTTTTGCAAAGTCTCTGAGCTTATTCATGAGCACAACAGTCTCAGGGAAGCAACCAGGCTACTCCTTGGCACCTGGTACCCTTTATTGACAGCATCCTGGTTTTTACTCCCTGAGGAGGTATACAATTCTTTCAGTTTCTCATGTTCTGGTTTGTCTGATGTGTTCTGGAAGAGGTAAAACTCTTCTACCTCTGGATCAGAGAATTCTCTATTTTCCATTTATTAGAAAGAGAAAAAACTTCAGTACTTGAACCAGGCATAATGTTTTACCTGAAAAAAAAAATGAGTTCCCTTACCAGAATAAGGGATTTTCTCTTAAAAGGGTTCTCATTCTTGGCCAGAAAACAATAACAAATGCCTAGAAGCTAGAATTCCAAGATGGCAAGTCTATTTTTAGTTGCTGCCTTCAACTTTCTATCTCATGCAATGACTCCATATGAATTTTGCTGTGCAAATACGTAAATTGTAAATGACACTCTGGAGCTTTATTTGTTGCTACATTTAATGTTATTCTGCAACTGGTCTCCACACCCTTTAGGTTCGAAACCTAATCTCTTATCTTTAACAGCAAAACATGACTCTTTCTATGTCATTTTATTGGCAACTGTTTGTCTATCACTATAATAATGTACAGTAGTTTTTATTGTAAAGTCACTTTTAAATCATCCGTTCAACTCCAAGTTTTTTCATGAGTGTATAACACTCCCCATTTCTTTGAAAAGCTATTATCTTGAGAAAGGCATTACTAATGTAAAAATAACATATATTAATATAAGTAAGAAGGCCATAACACTTCACACCCAAAATTCTACTGTTCAACTTAAACGAACCAGAATGTCACAGCAATGAAATAACATCTGACCACAGTGAGCCATGCTGACCACTCATGATGAGCCATGTTTCTTGAGTACGTAATTCAGAGTTTGAGGGGAGGTTAAGAAGGAGCTACCTATAAACATTTTGAAAAGGATGTTAAGAGATTTGACAACACTGGCAGCTGGCTGCCAAAGCTTCTACATATATCACTCAAGTCTAATCTGAAACTTGTTCATTGCTTGAAATTTACACAAACCATAAATCCACAAGCACATTACACAATTCACAAATCATTCATTAGACAAATGTAAGTGAACCTTTCCCAAACCTGCTGCTCCATACATTTTTCAAGTGGGTTGTCCACCTATCCCCACCTCCAACACAGCTAGGAAGGTTGTGGTTCCTATCCCCAACAAATCCCAGGGGTCAATTGCAGTACTACTCTAATAATTGAGACATTTCAAACTATAATAATTGAGACTTATTAGAGACATTTCAAACTATATGATAAAGGAAAAATAAATAAATAAATAAAATAAGTACTTGCTCTGAGATATCAACATAAAGAAGCCACTCTGTCCTAAATTAGAGATAATAATAATGGGTAAAGGGGGGAGACTAACAAGAAGTGACTTCTATGCCAACCCCCCAGGATGTAGACTACCTATGTCACAAACCTGAGGGATTGGCATACCTTCAGGTAATAGAAAAACAAGTTTCAACCATATCAAGTTGTTATACACAGTGCCAGGTGTAAAAGCTGAAATTAACCTCATCCTCTAATTCTTTCCTATCATCCTTATCTAATTGCAGCTCGAACAGCAGACCTAAAAATTCTTACAATGTTATGGTTGCCAAAATAAAGAATCCTACTCAAATGAAAAGACTATCTTTTCCATGGGGCCATTGAATACTATCCTGGGATACTAAACACAGCTTTCCAAATGTTCCTGCACTAAAACCTCAACTAGTCAAGTTTTCCCATGTCCATGATGTGCAATAAGATGGTGCCCTTTTCAAAATGAGGTGGAGTGCCACATTTCAATTGTGGAACAGTGGTCTTGCAAAATCACTAGCCTGCACTAATTAATTAGCTTTGATGCTTTAATAGAATACAGCTTTACCTCATCATTATTGCACTGAACTTTTCCATTAGTTTCTACCCAAGATATTCACAGACATCGCAGGTCATGGGAGGTCAAAGGATGGTTGTCGGCAGCTACCTCATACCATGCAGTGTCTGTCACTGACAGTCTCCCAAATGTTTTGGGATTCAAATAATAGAGGTTGTAGAGCCTCTTCATCAACTCTTGAACTCAAGTGAGGGAAATCATATATTTGGATCAATATTAATAGCTATGTGATTCTCAAAATCTTTCATTTTATAAGAATCTTTCATTTTAATGGAAGAAATGGAGGAGATGAAGGAACCATATACATACTTCTAGTAATTGTTCTCGTTGTCAAGCACCCTGGACTTTGTCCACCTGTTGTAAAATTAACGTTTCTACTCCAGCGTAAATATTGGCCAACCTTCTATGAGAGCAAACACCTTGATCCTGAAGTGCTACAACCTCATTCAGCATTCTGTAACATACACCTAGTCTCATGCTTCTGACTGCAACTACACATTACTATAGTAAGGATGGTCATAACTCCAAGTCATACACAACATTCCTGTTAGCATGTCCACTACACAGGAACTTACCATAATACAGGACAGTATTCATTCAGAGTTGATGGATCCCTGATACTTCCAATTCTGTCTTTGTAACTTGAATACATCTTCATAACATCTGACATCCAATTGGCACAACTTATCTTTGGTACCTGTGACTCGGACCTGGTGCATACTTCAGTCTCGGCATGCTGATCTATCACAGAACCTCGCCTCAGATGCCTACACTTGTATCATTGTTTGGAACTCTCAACATACCATCTTTTCAACTGAATTTTGTGCAAACTGCTGTGCCTGGTACTGTATGTGGCGACTGGGTCATATCAGGTAACATTTTGACCATAAAACCAGTCTTCAAACCTTGGACTCCAACCTAGGCTTGGATTTAGGTTTCCTTTCTTAAGGGTACACTCAAATGCATTTTCCCATTTCCTTCCTTATTCATTAATATACCTTATATACTTTTAACTGCTATCATTTACATATATACTGAGGTTTTGCTTCATGTTTTTTATTCCACGTGAATGTATGCTCATTATAAATCCAGTACGTAATAATATTCATAATCCACCCTTGATCCTCAGGATCCTTTAAATTGGTTACAGCATGTTATGTCACTGGCCTTTACATGGTGACTATAACAATGTCAAAGGGGACTGAAGTTCTTCCGTGACTCAGTGAGATGAGATATTTCTGTTGTCCCAGAGTGACCTAGATGTCTTCCCCATATTCATTTACGTTTCAATTCATGAAGTCTCCCCGAGAAAGTCTTGTTATGAAACCACTTGATTAATTTACAGAGGCCAGAACTGCTCCCTCTTGGAGTCATCTTTGTAATAACTTATCGGATATCAGCCATATACCATACGTAGCAACCACTACCTTCTTGACTCCCTGAACATAGAAAAGTGTCACATGTTACTCCAATAATTCCAGCATCAAAAGTCTGATATTTTTCAGCATACTTCCTTAAAAGGAATTGCATGACCACAGGATTGAGGTGAGAGCAACAGAGTTTTTATTATATGTACCCTTACATTGTCTTTAGTGTAATGGTAATGTAACCATTAATACTGTGAATGCATACAATTTTGGAATGCATTCCAGTTTCAATCGTTAATTCCTAAACCTTTTAGCCTTTTCTGGTAAAGTGAATCAATCACTGGTAGTTCATGTAAAGAAGAACCTGCTATGCTGGTGGCGACATTGCACATTATCATCCTCTAGTAATTTAACCATACAACTGAGCTCATTCATTTAGCTCTCACATTGTCTTTATAAATAATGAAGATTACATTATATCTATTAAAGTACTGCTTTCTAAAAAATCTTATACTAATTGCGCGAGTCAAAAATTATGGAATTTTGACAAAATTTCTTCAGCTGATTAGTTTCCAAAACTTGACATTGGTTGTACATTTTATTTGGACATTTACAGACTGTCCCTGACAAATGGCCTACTCATCTATCTATGTCCATGACCACTTACAAATCAAAATTTCTATAAAATATACAAGTATGTAAAATATCAAATGACAACTTACTGCAGTATACAATTAATAATTAATAGTTCATATGTAATGGCTCTGACATATGACTATGTACAACCAATTAGGGTTATTCATCAAATATCCAAGGGTCAATTGACTGACTAATTCCAAGAAAAGTCAAAATTTCCTGTGTTTATCATTCTTTTTGATATAATGAATCCCATATTCCAACATTGGGCTTGATCTGTTTTAATTATTTATTATTAGCTTATCAAACAGAACTACAACTTCTTACAGTTTTCTTCTGAAGATGGAAAAATAAACCCACAAGGTTACTGGGTATAACTTGTTCACTTCTAGCTATTTACATAGTATTTTACTTGAAACTCAAGTACTTTCAGGCCCTAACTGTGGCCCATTTTCAAGATATGTGGAAGTGATCAAACTGGGTTAAGGCCTTGAAGTTTGATCACTTTCACATCTCTTGAAAAAGGGCCACAGTTAGGACCTGACAGTACTCGAGTTTTAAGTACAATACTATGCAAATACTTACAAGTAAACAAGTTATACTCAATAACCTTGTGGGTTTCTTTCTCCATTAGGTATATTATTCCATATACTCTGCAACTGACTACAATGAGTTTTAGGAATGTTATAAGACCACTAATAGGAACATCTACATGTGATCTCATCATAGTGCTAATTGCTGCTTAATGGCATCTTCATTTCCTTGGATGACTGACTGCATGGCCAGGAATCCAACATATTTCTACATTTTTACCATTTTTATATAATTTGTGAAGTGAAGCTTCAACTTACTGTGCAAGTATATTATGCTCTAACTATATAATTCTAGAGGGTTCTAGAGCTGCCAAATATTTCAAATTTTCTGTGATGTACATCTTTAATATTCCTAATGGCTAATCCTATTACTACACATACTTCTGCTTTGATAACAGATTTGTTAGGCAAGAAAAAATAGGCATGGTTCACTGGGGGACATGGCTGCAAATCTTACACATAATGAAGATTTGGAGCATTTGTATATTGCAGTCCGCCTTTTGTGTTTTAAATGTTCTTTTGAATGTTGTTCATGATGTTCTGGGGTATATGTAGTATAGGCTTTGGATAAATATTTCACGTGTATACCTTATGCATAATCCACGGAGATGGTTGATTTTTTTGGAAGCTATTTTACACTTCTATTTGTTGACCAAAACATCTACAACTCTAGCTTGGAATGGTGCTATATTTTATGTGGTATATTTCATGTGAATACCTTATGTGTAATCCATGGAGATGGTTTTTTTTTTTTTTTTGAGGCTATTTTACATTTCTATTTGTTGACCAAAACATCTATGGCTCTAGCTTGGAATGGTGGTAAGTAATACTGTAATTTAAAAATATATCTCATTGATCACAAGTTTTTTGCTGAATTGCTTGCCTGTTTTTACTGCACTGTGAATTATTACTATATCATATCAAAAAGTTATGAGGTAGTTCACCGATTTCAACTTGGAAAACAGTGAGGGGACAATTCGAAGCTCCAGTGCATATGCTAAGTCTCTCAATACAAACTGGATCCAGACTTTTCCAAGTTGTATTTAAGGCTGAACAGTATTTCTGATATCCAGGGTCTAGAATAGAAATAACAGTTGCTTTGTACAGTATGTATTGTCTAGGTTGGACTATCAGTTCTCCAATTTGTGTATGATAGTTTAGTTATCAAATTTAATACATTTTTGTATTTATGTTTTATATAAGCTAGGTACTGTACATGGGCTTTAAGTTTCGGTGCAAGCTGAAGATGAAGCATGACAAATTTTAAATTAATTTGTATATTTCATAGCTAACAAAACTGCGGTCTTAACATTAGGATAAATCTTTTGCGCCACCTCGAAACCAGTAAAAAACAAAACGAATTGTTCATGCAAGGAATTGGTGGTATTTGTCATGGAGATGAGGTAGAGAGAGGCCTGTGACCCAACTTCAACCACATGACGTCTTAGTTTTTCTTCTACAGATTATCAAAGAGGACGCCTCTTTCACTCTCTCCCCCCTAAGGCCAGATTTTACCCTTTGACTGTGTTTTCTTAATTGTG
>NC_087200.1:196270885-196280885 GCF_015104395.2 Macrobrachium nipponense | reverse complement strand
CAAATTCTGGTATTGAAAACCTAACTAATCCTTGCTTCTAAAGAATCAAACATAATCAAAATGGGTTGAGGTTCGATCCTCCCTGTATTAACTTTTACTTTTGGCAATTCAAAAGGTTTTAACACAAAATTATACAAATACTACTCTATGCACAATGACTTACAACTATAAACACCAAAAATATTCCAGGCCAACCTCATACTGCACTGCAATGTTGATACACTTACCACAACAATACCAATAAAAACAAGTTCAAGCAAAATACAACACTGAACTTCCACATCTAAAAGCTAAAAAATGAATTTCCATATCTAGTGAATTAAAAGATGAACTGCAGTCTTTAAAGACACTGTTATGAATTACTCATACCATACACACACATATACACGCTCCCCTTTTGAATTCCTGGTTTAGTGTACGGTACAACATCAACTCATGACTGAACAAGATTCTATACATTCACAATCTTACAAGAAGCAGAAATCTTATTAATCATGCACAAAGTGAACTCTTTAAAATTCCACAAAGTAAACTACAGCATAACCCTTCGGTTAAACATCTTCAATAAAGGCATTTTAACACTTACCAGCAGGGTGTTCTTCTGGGTGTGGAATTTGATGAAAATGAGTTTTACTTTTCACATTGTTATTTATTTGATTAGTCACCTCTGTGACTGATGTGCACTCACCTGAAAAGAAAAATTTTATACATTTAGTCCATTAATATCAAAAGCAAACAAATGCCAGTCTAAGAAAAAATAATCCCATAAAATTACATATACGTATACATCTAACATCTGTGCATACTTGACACCCCCTCTAAAACTGCTTATAATAACTGCATATTTTGATAGTTCAAACACCAAAAACCTTTCTAAAAACACTTAATAGTTTTATATAAAAAAAACTGCATTTAGTCACAAAAACTACATGAAAATATAATTAGTGAATATTTATCTGTGAAAAATATACAGTGAATTGGCAAATTTCCTGCAAAATCTGTGGATATTTGTTCCACAGAAAAATCTGTGAATCTTGAATCTCAAATAGGCTGGACACTGTTTTCATATGCCTCTCTTTTTGTACATTTTGGTTTTCGTAGACTTTCTTCTACAAAATTTTCTCAGTTATCATACATTTCCTCGGTTTTCGTACACTCAGACCCATTCTGGCTTTGTTCCTCATTGAACAAGCATCACAGTGCTCGAAGTCCGCATCACAACACGTTTGTAGTGTTTTGTGTTATTTTGCCGTTAAAACTCATTGTAAAGAAGCCATCACAGGGGCAAAGAAAGTTGCAAGTGCCAGCCCTTCGGTAAAAAAGGCAAGAAATACGATAGAATTTAAGACAGAACTTGTAGCGAGTACGAAAGTGGTGCACATGTAGCTGATCTCACTAGGATGTACAGCAAGTCAGTGTTGACAATCAGCTCTATCCTAGCAAAGAAACATGAAATCAAGGTAGCTGATGTGAAAGGGGTCACTTCATTATCAAAACAGGGAACGCAATTAGTGGAAGATGTTGAAAGCTTCTTTTAGTGGATAGTGTGGCTGAAGCAATAAATTGTGAGAAAGTTAGGATGCTGCATGCTGATTTAAGTAAGAAAATGCCAACAAGGGCTGTTCTTAAGTGATTTCAAAGCCAGCATATCCTGGTTTGAAAAATATTAAAAGCATACTGGCATACATAGTAGTGTCGTACGGCATGTGGAAGTTGTGAGTTCCGATAAACATGCTGCCGAAGAATTCGTTGATGAATTCAAAGAGTATCTTGAGGCTGACAGAATCCTCCTTCAACAGGCATTCACTGGTGATGAGACAGGCCTGTTTTGGACAAAAAAAAAATGCCAAAGCAGACCTACATCACACAGGAGGAAAGTTCATTGCCAGGGCACAAGCCAACAAAATGATAGGCTAACAATCTTGGTCTGTGGGAATGCCAGTGGGGATGTCAAAGTGAAGTCCCTACTTGTGTATCACTCTGAAACTCCCCGAGTGTTCAAGAAAAACAATGTGATCAAGAATAAATTGCCTGTAATGTGGAGGGCCAATAAAAAGGCATGGGCCACAAGCCAAATTTTTGTTGAGTGGGTCAATGAAGTGTTTGGCCCAAGTGTGAAAAAATACCTCAACAAAAATCAATTGCCCCTCAAGTGCCTCCTGGTAATGGACAATACTCCTGCACATCCTCCTGGCTTGGAAGACCAGTTGCTGGATGAATTTACATTCATCACAGTCATGTTCTTGCCCTCTAATACTACTCCTCTCATCCAGCCCATGGACCAACAAATCATCTGGAACTTCATGAAACTTTATGCAAAGGCATTGTTCCAAAGGTGCTTTGAAGTGACCTTTGACACTGAATTGACCCTAAGAGAGTTCTCGAAGGATCATTTCAGTATCTTCAACTGCATAAGTCTTATAAATAACGCTTGGCAAGGAGTGACTTCCAGGACAATGAACTCTGCCTGGAGAAAATTGTGGCCAGAATGTTACCTCAAGAAGGATTTCGAAGGGTTTGAGGATGACCCTGACGACCATATGCCTGTTGTGGAATCTACTGTGTCTCTGGGGAAGTCCATGGGCTTGGGTGTGTGTGGCGAGGATATGGAAGAGTTAGTAGATGCCTACAGGGAAGAGCTACTACTGAGGAGCTGCAAGATCTTCAGCAAGAACAGCAACAGAGGGCAGATGAGGAATCTGAGGAGGAGAAGGAGGAGGAAGAGAGAGGGGACACTGTGCCTACATCAGTGATTAAAGAAATGTTTGCAAAGTGAAGTGATGTCAAAAATTTTGTTGAGACATACCAAGACGTTGCAATCCATGTCTGTAACATGTTTAATGACAAACTTCTATATCATTTTAGGCAGAAACTGAAAAGAAGTCAGAAACAAATGTCTTCGAATAGTTTTGTTGTGCGACATGGGTCCAGTGACTCTCAATAAAGAACAGTGGGGAAGTAATCCCAGACAGTGCCACTAAAAACTGTAGAGAAGTAACCCCAGATAAGTTTTTGATACCTGAAGTCCTTCTGGAGAGGAATTCCTCTTCCAAACAGTAACCTCGCTTCCTTCTTCTTCCCTTCTCTCCGTGTTCCATACGTTAACAAGTCTTCCATAAAGGTAAGAGTGATGTTAACGTTCATTATTCATTTCAGTATTCATTTACATATATGGTATTTCTTATTTTTTTTTGTATGTAAAACTGTGTTTATGCTCTATAAAATATATTTAAAAAAATAATTTTGGTGATCTGGAATGCATAAATACTATTTACATTATTCCTTAAGGGAATTATTGTTTCAGTTTTCATACGTTTCAGATATCGTTGGAGGTTCCGGAGTGGATTATGTACAAAAACCAAGGTTCACACACACACACACACACACATATATATATATATATATATATACACACACACATAATTGACCCCACTTCTTCACAGTTCTGGATTCGTGGACTCGCAGATTCATGGATTTCTATATGGATCATATGTAGACATTATTTGTGGAAAATGTGCCTAATAGCAGTATTTTTTTGCTGAGAAATATTCACTAATTACTATATTTTCTTATCATTATCATGAGTAATGCACTTTTTGTGAAAAAACTATTAATATACTCATGTGTAAGCACTTTTAGAGTGTTATTGTTTTTGAACTATCAAAATAGGTAGTTCTACCTGATTTTAGAGGGGTTTCAAGTACTATATACGCAGATGTTAAGTATTTGCCAGGGGCTGTGGTATATATATATTTTTTATACTAAATGAGGGAAAATTTTCTCATCACATGACAATTTAATTAAGACTCAGACATACCTTTTACTATGCCATGACTTCTGTAAACGAACTCTATATAATAAGATGAATTACTATCACTGTGTACTATACATATATACATACTATGTACCAATTTTCACTTTCAAACTATATATGCCTACATTGGCTATTTGTTCTTTTCTGTAATAGTTAGATCTGGATGCTCATGACCTTTAAGCCTACATCAAAATAAATTACTGCAGCATAGATGTTAATAATGAACTACGTACATTATACATACTATATATATATATAATAATAATAACTACTACAAAAACGGTAAAAACTTAAGAAACAATCTTACCACAAACTCATCCCTCTTGAACCAATGAAAAAGCCTAGCCCTTGTATGATTGCAGATTTCAATAGAGGTCATTACCATACTGCATGAAGAATCATAATTTGTCTTTACTTACCGGAATACTGTACCGTCTACATGAACTAGTCCTAAGTTATCTAATTAACCTTCGGCTGGTGTAATCATAATAGACCTGCAGCGAACCAGTGAGCCTTAGGAACTCATTTAGTGAGCCCTTTTCTTCTGAAAATACCTATGTACATAATATATGTGCGTACTTGCATTTTTTTGTACGGGCAACCTGGCAAGCTGCTTGAACTCTTGTTTCCATCTATTCCTGACTTCATGAATCAACAAACTATAATTTTCTTTCACATCTTGGAACAACAAAAAAAAAAAAAAAAAAAAAAAAAAAAAAAAAAAAAAAGACAATTTTATATAACAATATTTGGATGTTTTAAGAAGTCTCGGGGGAGTTTTCATTAGAGCAACATTCAGACATGGATGGAACAAGAAATCAGAAACATCACATGTTTCCTTACATTTGTCTATTCTCTACAATTACAAAATTACACTATACCTATATGGTCCTTGTGGTCTTACCTTTGATAAATACTTTTGGATTGAGTAGAGGGCAAACAAAACAAATAGGATTTCCAACACAGTATTTATTGGAAATAAGTATGGGGGCAAATCAAGGAGCTAGGATACTTGCAGTTTGAAATAAAGTACTACTAGTTACACAGGTTAAAAGATTGCACTTCTTTCCATCATCAAAGCATGACCCATACACGATGTGAAGCTGGGGAGGACCTAAACGAGTCATTCAGTGTAAAAGCTGAGGGTGATACTACACGTGCTGACTCATAAAAAAAATGTTGATCAAAAAGATAATTTCAATCTGATTAAAAACCCCTCTTCTTGAACTTTTCTGCTTCCTCAGTACCAAAGTGGAATAGTACTGCATTAGAGATCCCACACTAGTAGATTTCAGATATCTATGAGCCTACAGATGATGGACATAGTTGGCACACTTCAGCAATGAGGGCACAATAAGTGGCTGACATATCTACTTGGTCCTGCATAAAAGATGAAGTTTATGCAAAAAAAGACTGAAACTGACCCCCTTATCTTTGTGATTGGTTTGATCTCCCATGGTGTTCTTGACCAGTAAATATACATACTGTCTACTTATCATTGGTGTCAAGAACAATGTGTTACCTGAATATTTCTATTAATTTTCATAACAAAATTTACTTTATACATCTTGTGTAACCTGTGACAGCCATGCAAAAAAAACCATCTATCACTTGGTATTGATAAACATTGTGTGCATTTGTATAGATTTATGTTGTGAACATGAATTAACCGCACTGCCTGTATGCCCCTGAAGAGTAAATGTTAAAAGAAAATTAAGTCTCTATCTTAAGTATCATTTGCAGCTGTCACATGCTACAATGAAAACGATCTTCTGTTACGCCTTGATTTTCCATGTAAAATCATGTACAGTACTGAATTTCAACAATCGATAGGAGATAAACATTATGGAATTTATGAATTGGACCATACTGCAATTGAAATTATAACTTTGCAAGTGCAGAATGTTCTAGCTTTGTTGGCTGGCAAGAACTTTGTTAGCACTAAAGTGTCACTTTTTTTTAATCAACCCTTGTTTCATACTGCAAACTGCCTTAAACCTATGATGCAGCTTAATGGTAATTTCATCTGGATGTATTTCCCACTCACAAAATTCCCCAAAATAATAATCTAAAATATATAATAAAATTAATGTTGCAAATCAAAAAAAAATGTGAAAAACACTGACACCAAAATACTGTACAGCGCATAAAGCATACTAAAAAAAAAAACTGCCAAATTTTGCATATACTATCAATAACATATGTGCAGTTCTCCTGCTTAAGTAAGGCTGAGAACTTTGGACATTCATAATTCAAGGACTATGAATAAAACTGCCACTATGTGATATTGTACACAATTGTACAATACCTTTACAAAAACTTAAGCTTATAAGCTTCAAACCTTCTTGATATCCCTTTCAAAATTATATAAAAAATTAAGGGCAACATTTCCAAATCTGAAATAAAATGCTTAACTGGATTTTGGAAACTTCCATCCCAAGACTTCACTGAGGGAAATTCACTTTGCTGACATTCATATGACATATATTAGTTCATGCACTAATAATTAACAAGCGTCTTTTCTATTTCATTGGGCTTTGTATGAACACATGAAGTAATGAAGTTTGTGACGCAAAGAAAATTATAGATCAAGTACAACAACATAGCACTATTGTAATTTACTAAATTTGTAATGTCACCGAGACTTGCATCCACAAAAATTTTGAAAAAAGCAAACAACAAGGCTTAAAAAACTATTTCTGCCATAGTAGGCTACGTACTAGTGTTTTATGATAACTACTATGAAAAATATTCACTGCTCCAGAAATAAAAATAAAACAAAAATAATTTTGCTAAGGAAGTAGCCTTGGAATCTGCCCATATAATACATACAGTCCAAAACTTAATGATAACTGGTTTACTAAGAAATAGAAACCTACAGAATAAGGAAAAAATAAACAAACAAATTTTTGTACAACATAAGCAAATTACCTATTCTCTTTAATCACAAATTACTTCTCTTTTTCATAATATCAATGATATTCAAAATTCTCATCAGTAAACACAGAAGCAGACATAACTATTTATAGCACCAGATGAGGTATTATCAAAATAAGTTAAAAAGTTAGATGATTTACATAACTTTATGTAATTCACAATACCTGTCATATAAACAAACCAAACACTGGCTTCCACATCTTTAGGCCTATAAGGTAAAGATAAAATGGTTTCACTATTGTAAGACACTGCAGTTGAACCTATACTCATTAATTAGCAAACAGTCAGATGAAAAAAAAAAGGCAATATATAGCAGCCTATCCAAAGATGTGTCCTTCTCACATACACTCAATATGACCCAGTTTATTTCCAAAATGAACTTCAAACTATTAATTTAACATCTGTTATATAAAATAATGTGCATGACACAATGAAAGGTTTGCCAATTGGGATGCAGTAAGCCTACACAAAAATTCATGGGTTATTCACAAAACCCCTATACCTAGCCTATCTTACCCTACATGTAGTTTAACACAAACCTATCTATTAATCGTTAACATAAAAAATATTTGGCAAATGTTCTATTTCATATTCAAAACCTGGACCTAAAAATATGAAATGCTATTCATTTAGGTTACTGAGATTAATTCTTGCCAGAGGTTTACGATATCTCTGAACCTATATGCAGCATAACCACAACAACAAACTTGTGTCACAACCTGAGGCTACCATATAAGCATGGAAATACACTTGAAGTTAACCTAATAGTTTTACAATATGCCAACACAGGCTCAGCTCTCAAGAATACATACTTTTAATGGATCCTGAACAGTTTTCTGGCATTTACTTGCTCATCACCAAACATTCCTCACGAGAAAGCACAGTAAGGCTTATTATCAATACTGTTACTGGAACATTCTCAGAAATTTTTGCAACTGATTTATTGAAAAGTTTTGGTAGGGTAGCATCTTTGACAACAAAATCAAATTTAGTATTGAACTTCGCAAATAAAAAAACAATCTCGTACCACCTAGCATAGCCTACAAAGACTGACGTTTATTAAATCCAATGAGAGGCTTAGCATTCTACAGGCACAAAATAACTTTTCTGCCACATCAGTGCACTGTATCTTCTTGATTATAAAACATGGAAGAGTTGTTCACAGGGTTTTCAACATAACAGGATATCCAGACTATGTTCCACCATGAAAGCAGGAACTTTGGATAGACTATAAACCTAACCTGTATAGTATTGGGTTATTTATGGTAATGGTTAATTAATATCAAACATTTGGGGATGTAATTAATTGTTTAAGTCAATGGCAGTTTGAAATATTTTTATTTTCGAAACTCTCATATATAATTTACATAACTTTCGAAACTGTCATTATTTACAGAAGTGTCAAAAAAAAAAAAAAAGCAAGTAGAGAAAATCCACAAATCCTGGGCAAAATATATTAAATTAACGTATGACAAGCTGGCCAGCTCAAACACCTTGTGCAACATCAGACAAACCTAACCTAAGGTATCACTAATATATTAGCCAATGTCTATCATATATAAAAAAAACAAAAACTCCATCACAAGATCTCGCATGACCATAAAACTAGAATGGCGAGTTGATCATGACCACACATTAGTAGTATCATCATCACAAATGGCACCGAGGCCTATAGTATAAAAATCACAGATAAGATTATTACTACACAGCAATAGTAGTAGTAGGCCTACGTGTGACTCACATTGCCGTGTGTGATCCATCACACTTCTAAACAGTTACTGACCCTGAGAAACACACATAGTGTAAACACTCCCCCTCTCCCTCCCTTGCTAAACGTTGCAAATTCCCTGCAAATGGTCCCGCTCCCCCCTGACCCCCCTTCTTCTTCTTCTTTTCAACATTATTCATATTTTTTGTTAGGCCCATTGGGCGCACCTCTTTTCAGGCCCCGATACAACGTACAACTTAACTTCTCACTTCGGGAGTCTCTCGGCAGAGGCCCGACGGCGTCGCCTAGGCGTTGCGACGCTTTTGCAGGACTTTGCGACAGACACGGAAATAAACTGAAATGACGTAAACGTTTTGAATTACGATCACGAGAGGTTCGCACTATCGGGGTCCAAAAGGTTCAACCCTTTGGTCCCTTCGCCCCTTTTTATTTTTCGGGTGTGTGTGTGGGGGGGAGGAGGGGTTTTTCCTGGTCAACATAACTTGGCCACACTTACCCACACAGTTTTTGGTGGCCACTCCCCTTATTTTGGGGGGCGCTGGTGCTTAACTGGGGGTGTTCTTCAAGAGAGTGGGAGGAGGCTGGGGGAGGAAGCCATTGGGGGTCTCTGATCCCTCTCGCTCGTAGCACAACACTAACAAAGACGAGGCCTGAAAGACACCTACACACACCGCTCGCACACCCATGTGAGCGCATGTGGCACCGTTTTCTACGGCCTTCTTCGCAAACACTTCGCTCTCCTGCCATTCTTCAGAAGGTGCCTCATTTGATCTCTTTGTTATACGTACCTTGACTCTTTATACAAATGTTCCTAATAAATTACAACAAACCATAGGAAAATGAAACGTTACTAAGGTATGCAGATAGAAAAGGCAGCCTACCCGGCAAGGACTTGGGTGGTGCTGCCAAGTGTCATAAACACCATTTATCAAACCAACCTGCAATATACCATTTAATCTCTAAAAGGATATGAATTTTCTATGATTAATATATTACTTTAATGATATGCAGTTGGAGTCATGTGACAAACGACAGATATTGTGCTCTAAGGTTCTTAATCGCCATCCTGCTAAGCAAGTCCTATTTCAAAGATAACATGATATAAATCTAATCCTCGTAGGCTAAGTATGAAAACTAGACGTGTTACAATTTACTATTCACTCCTTATTTCTAATACCATTACATTAACCATAACTATTTCCGATACCATACCAACGACAGAGTTTTTGCCCACGTCTAAGCCCTGTTAATGAAATTGTACGAATACCTGCAACATAATAATGATATGCAAAACAAACCAAAACAAAAATACACTTACTTTTCTCGGAGTGAACGCCCCCTACAAGGATCGCTTCGATACTACGCAGAATGTGGAACGTCGGCCAGTGACGTCATGGGCCTAGCATACCCACACTTGTCTAGACAATCAATCACATACAGAACTTTGTCATGAGTTCGATGTGACATCTATGATGGAATGACACACACAGGTTCACACCACAAGAACGGAAACGCCGTTA
>NC_087200.1:196235885-196265885 GCF_015104395.2 Macrobrachium nipponense | reverse complement strand
TATCTTTTATCGTTGCTTGAAAATGTCCTCTGACGCTTTATATCTCTTGTAAATTGAAATTGAAATTTTTCTATAGATATAAAAGATGTTAAAATTACACGAATGGTCAAGATGTGAAGAAGAACCTCAGCGTAAAAGATCTTGGAGTAGGAGAAAATAGGAAACAATGAATTTCAATTAGAGCAGGTAGAAAATGACCCCTAAATTATAAGACTTGTAGATAATGAAAAGGTGGTATCCACTTTTGGTAACTACGTTTAAAATATTAATCATATATATGGGAGAACTGCCTAGTTTTCCGTGAGGTTTAAAATTTCCAACATTTGTCTGGTAAAAAAAGAAAAAAATGTCAAACTGACCAACATGATGAGATACCTGAAAACTCGATGGCCGACTTGCCGACATTTTCTGAAATATGAGTAGAGGTACTTAACTGAGACTATATGCCTCAGTTTGAGCACTTCTACCAAAACAAAAGTTACGCTAATCTTGAGGTACTCAACTGAGACTATATGTCTCAGTTTGCGCACTTCTATCAAAACAAAAGTTTCGCTAATCTTGAGGTACTCGAGGGAGCATATATGTCTCAGTTTTACTGTCTCGTAGCCGACTGAGCTACAAAAGGTTACAGGTACAACGCAGTTCAGTGGTCTGGTTAAACTACGATATACTTGACTTTATAATTACATCTAGAGAGTCTACCGTAGCTATTCTTCCCCTGACTTTCACTATACTCTGTTTTTTTTTTTCATCTGTCCACCCGCATGTAGTGTTTGCGTATGGTAACACTGCGTCCCGGGCTTTAGATAGTTACATCTAGCTTACATTCAACAATAATAACAATATCCTTTTTCGAATATTAACGGTGTAATTCGCATACAGTAAATTATTAAAACACTTTTCAGTTGCAAATGTACACCCAGATATCCTTTTATTTACCTAAAACTTACACATCGCGTAACTATCTAAAGCCCGACAATACAACCTTATCGCCAAAATATGATGAATAACAAATATTGTGCATAAGTGAAGAGCTGCTTGTTAGTAAATAATGTTCCAAAGTCTTTGTAGACCAATGACAGTAATTTGTCAGCTGATTGTACCCTCAAGTGGGTATGTGGGTATGTGCGTATGTCGTTAAACGTAAAAGTGACAGAAGTGATTATTAGTGATAATATATTGTAAATTATCGAATACATACATACATATATATCTATATATATATATATATATATATATATATATATATAATATATATATATATATATATATACTATAGTCGATTCACATCAACGTGCACTCGATGCCTAGGTCAGTCCCTTACGACGCTCCTGATTGGGTATTGATAAGCCAGATAAACCAATCACACGGCTGGAAACTCTCAGTCTCTCTCGAGAGTCCACATGGGTAGGATCCATGTTCCACCTCTCCTGAGGGATACATCTTTCAAAAAGTATCCCTCAGGAGAGGTGCAACATACATCCTGTCTATGTGAACTCTCTCGAGAGAGTTTGAGAGTTTCCAGCCCTGTGATTGGCTTATCAACAGAACAGCCAATCAGGAGCGTCGTAAGGGACTGGCCTAGACATCAAATGCACGGTTGATGTGAATCTATTATAGCTGACCAACCCGGCGATGTCCTGGATAATTCGAATGATAGTCGATTATTTATTTATCTTATAAAGGAAGTAACATATGGTGTAGTTTAGGTTAACATGTTTATTTAAAGCAACGAATGCTTGACATGTTTATTTAAAGCAACGAATGCTTGACAGAATTATCGATCACAGGAAAGAAGAGCATTTTCAATGACGGTACACATACTATTACACGACAAAAGAATTCAAAGGAGATGCGGGAAAATTTTTCTAAGCGTTGCCACAGTTCCAATCGTTACTCGTCCCGCTTGTTTGTTTGTTTGTTTGTATGTTGTTTTTACGTTGCATGGAACCAGTGGTTATTCAGCAACGGGACCAACGGCTTTACGTGACTTCCGAACCACGTCGAGAGTGAACTTATATCACCAGAAATACACATCTCTCACACCTCAATGAAATGCCCGAGAATCGAACTCGCGGCCACTGAAGTGGCAGGCCAAGACCATACAGACCACGCCACTGGGGCGAGAGAGTGTGCGAACCTACGTTCCAACTAACTTAACTTTTTCTCAGGAGAGCCATTGTTTGTTTAGAAACAATTTTGATGTATGAATGTCAGAGGCTGGTAATTGTTAAAAAATAACATTCCAGCATTTAATGGATACACGGGAGTATACACATCACATATATACTCATAAATAAATGCGATGTCAATTCCTCATTTTCTTTGTTGTTGCTCTTTCAGAGCTCCGGTCACACCAGCTTCTCATTGTAAAAATTCACACATGACCACCCAGTAACAAAGACTGAAGGAAGAGATTGAGCTTACTATATTAGATTCACATCAACCGTGCATTTGATGACTAGGCCAGTCCCCTACGACGCTCCTGATTGGCCGTTGATGAGCCAATCACAGATCAGCCAATCAGGAGCGTCGTAAGGGACTGGCCTAGACATCAAATGCACGGTTGATGTGAATCTACTGTAGTACTATTCCCGACACACGAAGACGAGCCTTGGTTGATATCTTCTACGAATAATCAATTGTTCTCTTTCTGCTTTCGAAAAAAAAAAAGAAATCCCGTTTTCATGGATTTAACATCTCATCGGTGGGGGAAGTTATCCATAACTGGAAATTTTGCGCAGATAATACAAGCAACTTTACGGGCTATTCAACTAGACTGATTATGGCACGGATAAAGCTTTATTTTATCATTATTTTTTTAATGGTCACGCCTATGAAAGATAAGCAAAACTAATTTCATATCAATTATTATTTTATATTATCGAAACTCCTTCACCAGTCTTCCATACAGATCCCACGATTATGGCTCCATTTTTTTTCTTTTATGGTAAACTTCCAAGTCCACAAACGATGAGGGAAGTAAAAATGACGAAAAATTTTCTCTCTCTCTCTCTCTCTCTCTCTCTCTCTCTCTCTGAGGGAAAGTAAGGCCATATTCATACACCACTGGCCACTCAGTTTACCACAAAGTGAAATAACGCCCACTTCCGTAGTCACAAGTACGTTCGGCTCTCGTGGGTGGTGTGCTTACATAGGCTTTCTCATAAGCCGATTCGCTTATGTATTGTCTTAAGTACCTAGGTCTATACGTAGCTACATCGACTGTCGTACAACGTATATGTAAATGTTTATCGTATGTAAGTTCTACATGCACGCATTATATATATATATATATATATATATATATATATAATATATATATATATATATATATGTGTGTGTGTGTGTGTGTGTGTGTGTGTATGTGTGTGTGTGTGTGTGTGTTTTAACAATTTCGCCGGCTGTAGGTTTACATAAGGTGAGACAGGAGACCATAAACAATGAAATGAGACTAAAGGACTTACTGAAAGTACATTTACAGAAGATGAGGAAGGCTTTTAGCATAATTATATAATCAAACCCTGAACAAAATTGAGTTTACACCGTCGAAAGCCAGAGGCGAACCGTTTTCCTGAGAACCCGTTCGATTTATGAGTACCCTCTTCTTCGCACCGTCACCATTCTGCAGCTTTCCGGGTCTATGGGAGAGATAGGCTTAAGCGGAGCAAGAAACCAGTTCTCCGCTGAGCGCGCTGACAGAGAGAGAGAGAGAGAGAGAGAGAGAGAGAGAGAGAGAGAGAGAGAGAGAGAGAGAGAGAGAGAGAGAGAGGCGAATGATGATCACTGCAAAACACTTATCTATAATAATAACAGCATTACTAATCGTCATCATCGCCATGAAGAGACAAATGCAAAAGCATTTGCCGCAGCTCTATCGAAAATCTACGTAATACTGAGAAAAAAGACTAAGCTGAAGATCATTTTAGCAACACAAGACGACGATGACAAATGCAGAAATAAAAGTAAATATCCATTAAGGCGATCAATTCATTATCAGTTTTGCTGACCTAGATCTCTAGCCCCCTGGCCTACATAACGTGAGCGCCCGCGCGCGTGTGTGTGTATGTATGTGTTGTGGGCGCACGTGTAGGTACATGTGCGCTGGCACTCTTCCACGGAGCTTTGGCCTTCACCACATAGGCCTAAACCTCTTCTCTATAAATGCGTCGAACATATTACGGATGGGAAGAGTGTCAAGGCCACGGCGAGTTAGGCCTAACACTGCGTATAAGCCTAACATGTTGATACCGCTTCGCAATTAATGAGTAAGTGAGATAGAAAACTTCCGTGTGCTTTTATACTTCCTATATTTCAACTCTTTACATCTTCCTCGTTCTTCGCTTCCTCTTCCTGACATCCACGTCCTTCCTCCTTCTCCCTTCTACATTCTCTTCGCCTCTCTCCATCTATTCTTTGACCTATTTTCCAGATGGATGATCCAGTGTTCAACAGCAGCATCATTCTTGTCGGAGTGATGGTGATATTCTTGAAGTCTGCAGTATTTTTCGTGCCAAAACCACTGTGTGGATGACTACGGAACGGATAACTTCAGCTAAGCATATTAATCCCTTTCCCCTTCTCCCCACCGCCACCCCTTTCTACTTTTCCAATCGCAAACCATTTTGACGCTGATAACTTTAGGCGCCAGCAATGAATCGAAAACCACAACCCTCTTGTAAATACCACCTATGAAGAATTCAATCATCTGAAAAGCTTTAAAAACCACTAATCCCTGATAAAAGGAGGCTAAGCGGTGGTTGAGGATCTTGACAAGCATAGGAAAAAAAGTTAGGCTAACACACACCAGACATTGGTGACCTAGTGCTCTCTGCAAGGTGTCGCAATCATGCTTGGAAACCCAGAGACAATATCTGGAGCTGTTAAACGTTGAAAGGAAGTCTTGCAGAACATAAATCACAACTGTTCCCCCTCGTGTTTTCGTTTTACCTGCTCTAATAATTTTGGGTAATGAGTCTACCTCAGGATTGTCAAATATACCCATCATTACAAATACGAAAGTCATGGCATTAGTAGTTAGTATTTGAACATTTCTGAGCACAAATGGTCATGCCGATAAGGCTAACCTTCATTTATTTTTCAAAAGAATGGTCATAGTACAATATATTTATATATTATAATATATATATATATATATATATATATATATATGTGTGTGTGTGTGTGTGTGTGTATATATATATATATATATATATATATATATATATATATATATATATATATACAGGGTGTATCATAAGTTTATGCAAATGTTTCAGGAAATGAAAGAAAGATTAATTTTGAGCAGAAAACGTCCTATAAAGACACGCATTTCAAGGCTTTGTTTGTCCGTGAGGAATATTTTTTAAGATTAACAGCAGGTTGGAGTAGCCTGGGATGTTGGTGGGTGGGAGTTGGGGAGGGAGGAGGTATAAATGAAGCAATTGGATTGCTCGTCTTTTAATTGTGAGACTTTTTCTTGTAAGTAATGCACTTTTCATTGGTTTACAACGGTACTGTATGGCTTTGTGTATCACTGAATTTCAGGGCGTTCTGTTGTTGCCTCATCACGGAATTGCTGAATCAGGAGTAATAACTAGGCCTACACCTATGACTGGTGTCTGATTGCTGAATCTGGAGTAATAACTAGGCCTACAACTATGACTGGTGTCTGATTGCTGAATCAGGAGTAATAACTATGCCTACACCTATGACTGGTGTCTGATGAAAACTTCCGACGGAGAAGGAGAGACTTTTAATAATACAATTCAATTTTTTTTTTTAACTGGTGTTCATACCACTAATAGCGAGGAAGAGGGTTACATTGATTCACCCATTTTATTTTTTCTTTTGCTCAGTATCTAAAGAATACATTGAATTGGGGAGGTATTTTATTCACAACGGCCTAATTGCTCCATCGCCACCCCCACCCGCCCCCCAACAACCCCACCACCCCGCACCCCCGCCAAAGAGCAGCTCTAAAGCCCAACGGTTATTCCAAGAATTCGTCTCAATGACAGACCAAGCCTTAAAATGCATATCTTTATAGAATATTTTCTACTTAAAATTACTTTTCCTTCCATTTACACCCTGAATCAATAACCTCGTCGTTGCGACGCCAGTAAGAACTGACAAACCAATCAATCAGTAATGAGGATGTAAACAAGAAATGGAAGAAAGGAATACAGGTGAGGTTGATGAATTGCATACACACACACATATATAGTGCGTATATATAATATATATATATATATATATATATATATATATATATATATATATAAAGAGAGAGAGAGAGAGAGAGAGAGAGAGAGAGAGAGAGAGAGAATTTCTCCCTCTCCATCTCTACCTTCATGAAAACCTATAAATCCAGTGTTATTTTTTTTTACAAGTACTGAACTGGAATCATGAAACCTGCTTATAATGTCTACGTATATATCTATATATATGAGCTCGAGGTTGCATTCTCTACAACAGAATAATGACGCTACAGTATTACGATCGTTATTAAAAGCGAACGCTCTCCACTGGTATAAAAGAATCACAGAGACCATAGGTTTGTTGAAGAGACTGCCACAAAAGAATTCTAGCTATCCGACCTCCAGCTTACTCGGGGCGCGTGCTTGTTTCACCATTGAAAATTAAAAGAAATGCGCTATATTTTATTAGAAAGAATTATGCTGTACCGTTTAACATCCATATTCATTATTTACATTTTCATTCTGATAAATAAATCGTAAGTATCCTACCCTAACATTCCTGTATCTTGTAGGCTTACTCCCCGAGTATGCAAGAACAACCAGCAGAGAAGAGAACTCGTTCTACAAAGTGCATGAAAAAGACAGGCTTCCATATCTCATGTCCTTCAAGCAGTTTATCAACAGAATGTATGGAGGTTACTCAGTGTATAGCAACAGTAAGCTTATTGTCATCGTATATTCCAATGACGAAATCATAAATATCTTTAACATGAGAGGAAAAACTATTTCATTAATAATATTCTCATATAGCTGCTCATTTGTTTATACCTATTTCGGGGTTACTTTGTCCCTGTACATTTATTTCATGTCTATTGTATCGCACTATTCCTCTCGTCTCCCAGCATAGTTTTTCTCACGGATTCCCCTGTATAAATAAGCTTACACTTTAAGAATGATAATGATCTTCTTCTTTCCTACCGTTATCCCTACATTAAGGGGTCGGTTGCCTGATGCGCCTTCTCCTCCACTGCCTTCTATCAAAGGCATCATCCTCCACCCAACCTCTTCTCTCCATATCTTCCTCCACTTTATCTCGCCATCTAATTCTCTGTCTCTCTCTCGATCTTCTTCCTCTAGCAGGCTCATCCCAAGCCTTCTTCACTCACTCCTCGTCATCCATCCTCAACACATACCCATACCATCTCAATCATGACTCTCTTATCACCTCTGTAATCTTTACTAAGCCTGCCCTTCTTATTTAATAATTTTCCAATCTCTCAAGCAGCATTATTCCCGTAATCCACCTCAGTATTCTCATCTCTGTTCTCTCAAGCTTTGCTTCCTCTTTTCTTCTTAGAGCCCATGTTCCTGCTCCATACATTAACACTGGTCTTATCACTGTGCTATATATCTTGACTTTTAGCTTGATTGGCATTGTCTTATCACATACCACTCCAGCAACCTCTCACCACTTCCCGAATGCAGCTTTTATCCTACTGTCAACTTCAGCCTCACATCCTCCCTCTTGGCTTAAAGTAGATCCTAAGTATTTAAACTTTTCTGCCTGTTTTTTTGTTTTTTTGTTTTTGTGCATGTTCTTTTATAAGTCATCTCGAACAGCCAAACCAACTTTTCTGAGACTTTCCTTTTCCTTAAACACCAAAACATCACTTCTCTTTGGATTCTATCATATGCTATCTCTAGGTCTATGAATGCACACTAGAGCTCCTGGTTTCCCTCTAGCCTCTTTTCCTGTAGCTGTCTTACCATATCTGAAGGTGGCAACCACTGTCCCTCTTCCTCTCATGAATCTATGCTGCTGTTTCCCAATCTTTACCATCTCTCTTAATCTCTCATCCAGTACTCTCTTCAAAACTTTCAATCCATGCTCTGTTAGTTTAATTCCCCTGTAGTTACCACAATCCATGACATCTTCCTTCTGACTGTATATATATAATATATATAGATATATATTAAAATATATATATATTTAATATATATATTATATATTAATATATTAATATTATATATAGATATATACTATATATATATATATATATAGGCTATGTATATATCATTAGACTCTCCTCCCAATCCCCTGGCATTTCTTCCTCTTCACATATAGCTTTCAATAAATCCAGCATCCATTTCTCCTCCTCTGTACCTAGTAATTTGAGCATTTCAATTTGGAATGCCGATGGACCTGGTGATTTACCATTCTTCATTTCCCTTAATGCTCTCTTCACTTCTGTATCCTGTATCTCCCTCCCTCACTGGTCCCTCCACACCCTCTCTCTCTCATTTTTAGTATTTAACAGTTGTTCAAAATACTCTCACCATCTCTTCTTAAATGTGTTTTTCCCTATACAATATATTTCCATCACTATCCTTGATGGCACCCAATCTACCCACATCCTGTCTCTGCCTTTTCCTCACATTTGAAATCTTATGGATATCCTTTTCTCCTTCTCTTGGTCCTAGTCTTTCATTCAATGGCTCTTCCTATAGCCATACCTACCCTCCTCCTCGCATCTTTTTCTTATTCTTTATACCTTTCTTCTGCACCCTGTGCATGCCTTACTTTCCAATCCTTAAATGCTTTTGATTTTCTTTTAACTGATTCTTGCACCTCTCCATTCCACCACCACTTTTCTCCTCTCGACACTCCATATCTGCTGGTTCTTCCCACCAGATTCTCTGCTTCCCCCACACATATTTCTCTGATGTCTGCCCAGATATTGTCCACTCTATTACCTTGTCCAAATTCTATGTTCCCCCTTTCCAGATGTCTTTCTCTCACAGTCCTCCTAAAATGCTCCCCCTTTCCTCCTTTAAGGTCCCAAATCTTAATTCTAGATCTTCTCTTTCTCTTCTAGGGTTTCCTACTTCTCATTTTAAAATCCATCACCACCAGCCAATGCTGTTTAACATACGCTTCTCACAAGATCACTTTGCAGTGTGTCTGCACTCCTCCACTTTCATAAGTCATCAAGTACTTATCTAACTTCTGAAACCATGCCAATTCAAAACTCAGAGCCATCTCCAATAAATAATCCCCATCTTCATTTCTAATTCCAAACCCATGGCCTCCATGGGTTTTCTCTTTTCTACCCTGCCATTTATATCAGCTCCTATTATTAGTTTCTCCTCCTTTTCACTGTTCTAATGACAGCCTCAAATTCTTGTCTAAATAATTCTTTTTCTTGCTCTTGGTAACCCATCTGAGGAGCTTATGCTGATATTATATTTACTACCTTGTCCCCTATTATTATTGGAATCTTTAAAAGCCCATTATTTACTCTCTTTACTTCTACCACTTTTTCCTTCCACTTGTTACTTACTATAATTCCAACTCCATTTCTTCCCTCTTGTGACCCACTGTAATAGAACTTATACCCATTTCTTATCTCTCTAGTTCCACTCCCTTTCCACCCAGTCTCCTGCACGCACAAGAAATCTATCCTCCTCCTCTCCATCACATCTACTATCTCTCTCAGTTTACCTGTTAGAGTACCTGTGTTCCACGTACCTGCTCTTATCTTCCACTCTTTCACTAACTTCTTTGGCCGCAGTCGTGAACCCTGCGGTACCCATCGCCCATTTATCACGGCAGTAGGGGGATTCTGACGCACGTCGCTTTCAGGGGAAGCCCGAGCCACACTCGTATTCCTTAAAACATCAGGCATAGTTAATTGTCTGGCAAAGTGGTTTTTACGACCGCATGCCCTTGCTGTCATCAACCACAGTTATTGGCGGTGGGCCTCGCCTTTGACTAAAAAGTTAGACTGCAAGGCAGCAGCTGTCCTTTTAGTCGCCTTTTACGACCCGCAGAACCTACGGTGGTCGTGTTCTTGCGTACAAATTCGCATGCATGTACTAAGGGTAAAACATTAACAAGCGCAAAGAAGCTAGAAATGGCCGGTGCAGGCAAACTAAGGATCACCTGTAGCGACCAACATCATGTACCCCATTGAAGATAAATCCCTCGAAAGATTCGCCGCTGCCTTTGTCACTGTGAGGTTCGAGGCGGAGACTAACTGACACTTCCTTCTTTTCTCAAATGCGACTGCTTTGACCTCTCGATCAATCTTTCCTTTTCGGAAGCAACCTACGATCAAACAAGAAACACGGAAAGCCGGACAGAGGGCCTGCGTTTGATTGTGATTTATACAGATTTTTGGCATGATGCCAAGCGCTGGGGCAACTAAGGCCATTCAGCGCTGGAACGGAAATTGACAGTGAAAGGTCTGAAAGGTGTTACAAAGGAAAACCTCAAAGCAGTTGCACTATGAAACAATTGTTGTTAGGAGAGGGTGGACAGTAAGATGGCAGAAAGGGAATATGAACGGAGGCACAGTAAAAAGGAATGAAAGTAGTTGCAACTAGGGGCCGAAGGGACGCTGCAAAGAACCTTAAGTAATGCCTACATTGCAACGAATGAGGTGCACTGACGGCACTACTCCCCTAGGGAGAATAAGGAGAGAGAGAGAGAGAGAGAGAGAGAGAGAGAGAGAGAGAGAGAGAGAGTTAAAAATAGACCTTTGCGGTTGAGTAAGAACAGCGGTGTCGAAGTTGAGTGTTTATAAAGCACAGAGGAAGTGCTTGAGCGTCATTTGGAGGCCGCCTTAATGCTCGGCTAATCCCGCCAAGTAGTGAACCTTTGTCATCGCCGGTCCGCTATCGGCCAACAGCCCTGGGCTTTACCGCAAAATAAAATGGATATGCTTGCACATATTGCCAAAAGAAACCCCTCATAGCCGCTCCCTCCCCCTTCATCCCCCCCCCTTCTCTCTCTCTCTCTCTTCGTAAATCTTAACCTCTCTCCTTATCAATCTCACTTTCCAATATCACCTCATTACTCACAGGTTATCGCGTCCAAACAGGTGTACGTAACGTGAATTTTCATTATTTATTCATGTTTGATTATTCACTAATGAAAACAGTGATCTTCTGTTAGCCATATACTAGCCAGCGATCGGTAGTTCTTAAACACATTTTTAGTTTTTTCTTGTTTTTTCGGTGTGGATATAATCAAAATCCATAGTACACCGTTTCATCTCCCACGCCCAGTATCCTGGCTACAGTATACTTCTATATCAAAGAATTCATGAGTCGGTCATTTCGAACGAACGCGTCTCCCAAGGAGTCAAAATACTAAACTGATAAGACCGTAAGAGCGGCCAGTGACTGGAAAAATGGAATGTCAATAGGGTTAAAAGCAGCCACTCCTAGCATAATGATTCCTCCCATTATGGTGTTGATTGGCGGACTTCTTTATTTCATTCCTACTGAATGGCTGCTTTCGAGTAAGACGGCTTTGTGCCAGCACAAGCCCTTCCCCTAGCTAAGTGTCGTAAGGTGTTGAAGGGTTTCGAGACCTGGTGTGTACCACTAGAATATGGCCGACCTAAAGACGCGATTAACCCAACATACGAAGACGATCGTAGGCCTGATTACTGTGACTGGTGCCATGGCAGAGGAAAAGTTTCTGGTGAATGCGGTACATGAAATGAAAAGAAGAATTTTGGAAAGGTCATACCCTTCATTTTCCTTGCTGATCTTACGAAGAATGGAAACCGGCTAGACATTTATTACCATGCCCATAGGGTCGTTCTATACGAGCTACAAGGTTTCGAATGGGCATCGGCATAATTTCGGCAAATATGTCTCGGTCGGTACCATTTTTTTTTTTTTTAGGTGCATGTTTATCGTTCAATTTATGAGAGCAGGTCCTAGGATATTCATGTTGCACGGACAAGAACTTTTAAAAAGCAATCCAGGAATGTAATTATCTCTACAATGGGAAAATTCTGGACCATGTCCCTAACTGTCGAACAAATGCTACATTGATATAGGTGTCTCATAGCAAAGTTTTTTTTTTATTAGGCTTCCAAAATGTGTGAAATTTTGACGTTTTTATGAATAATCGCAAAGAAACTTAGTTATATTCCCAAGAACCGGAATTTTATGACAAAACCTCAAAGAAACCTCAAGTTATATTCCCAAGAACAAGAATTTTATGACTAAACCTCAAAGAAACCTCAAGTTATATTCCCAAGAACAAGAATTTTATGACTAAACCTCAAAGAAACTTCAAGTTATATTCCCAAGAACAAGAATTTTATGACTAAACCTCAAAGAAACTTCAAGTTATATTCCCAAGAACCAGAATTTTATGACTAAACCTCAAAGAAACTTAGAGTTATATTCAAATGAATAAGATTTTTATGACTAAACCTCAAAGAAACTTCAAGTTATATTCCCAAGAATAAGAATTTTATGACTAAACCTCAAAGAAACTTAAAGTTATATTCCCAAGAACCAGAATTTTATGACTAAAACTCAAAGAAACTTAAAGTTATATTCACAAGAAGAATTTTATGACTTAACCTTAAGTTATATTCCCAAGAACAAGAATTTTATGACTAAACCTCAAAGAAACCTCAAGTTATATTCCCAAGAACCAGAATTTTATGACTAAAACTCAAAGAAACTTAAAGTTATATTCCCAAGAAGAATTTTATGACTTAACCTTAAGTTATATTCCCAAGAAGAATAATTTTATGACTAAACCTCAAAGAAACCTCAAGTTATATTCCCAAGAAAAGGAATTTATATGACTAAACCTCAAAGACACTTAAAGTTATATTCACATGAAAAAGAATTTTATGACTAACCTCAAAGAAACCTCAAGTTATATTCCCATGAACAAGAATTTTATGACTAACCTCAAAGAAACCTCAAGTTATATTCCCAAGAAAAGGAATTTTATGACTAAACCTCGAAGAAACCTCAAGTTATATTCCCAAGAACAAGAATTTTATGACTAAACCTCAAAGAAACTTGAAGTTATATTCCCAAGAAGAAGAATTTTATGACTAAACCTCAAGTTATATTCATAAAAAGAAGAATTTTATGACTAAACCTCAAAGACACCTCACGTTATATTCCCAAGAAAAAGAATTTTATGACTAAACCTCAAATAAACTTAAAGTTATATTCCCCAAAACAAGAATTTTATGACTAAACCTAAAAGAAACTTAAAGTTATATTACCAAGAACAAGAATTTTATGACTAAAACTTAAAGAAACCTCAAGTTATATTCCCAAGAACAAGAACTTTTATGACTAAACCTCAAAGAAACTTAAAGTTATATTCCCCAAAACAAGAATTTTATGACTAAAACTTAAAGAAACCTCAAGTTATATTCCCATGTTCAAGAATTTTATGACTAAAACTCAAAGAAACCTCAAGTTATATTCCCAGAAACAAGAATTCTATGACAAAACCTCAAAGAAACTTCAAGTTATATTCCCAAAAACAAGAATTTTATGACTAAAACTCGAAGAAACCTCAAGTTATATTCCCAGAAACAAGAATTTTATGACTAAACCTCAAAGAAACTTAAAGTTATATTCCCAAAAACAAATATTTTATGACTAAACCTAAATGAAACCTCAAGTTATATTCCCAAGAACAAGAATTTTATGACTAAACCTCAAAGAAACCTCAAATTATATTCCCAAGAACAGGAATTTTATGATTAAACCTTAAAGAAACTTAAGTTATGTTTCCAAGAACAAGGATTTTATGACTAAACCTCAAAGAAGCCTAAAGTTATATTCCCAGGAACAAGAATTTTATGACTAAACCTCAAAGAAACTTGAAGTTACATTCCCAAGAACAACAATTTTATGACTAAACCTCAAAGAAACCTCAAGTTACATTCCCAAGAACAAGAATTTTATGACAAAACTTCAAAGAAACTTAAAGTTATATTCCCAGGAACAAGAATTTTATGACTAAACCTCAAACAAACTTAAAGTTTTATTCCCAGAAACAAGAATTTTATGGCTAAACCTCAAAGAAACCTCAAGTTATATTCCCAAGAAAAAGAACTTTCTGAGTAAACCTTAACGAAATTTAAAGTTATATTCCCAAGAAGAATTTTATGATGAAACCTCAAAGAAACTTCAAGTTATATTCCCAAGAACAAGAATTTTATGACTAAACCTCAAAGAAACTTCAAGTTATATTCCCAGGAACAAAAATTTATGGACTAAACCTCAAAGAAACTTCAAGTTATATTCTCAAGAACAAGAATTTTATGACAAGAAACTTAAAGTTATATTCCCATGAACAAGAATTTTATGACTAAACCTCAAAGAAACCTCAAGTAATAGTCCCAAGAACAAGAATTTTATGACTAAACCTCAAAGAAACCTCAAGCTATATTCCCATGAACAAGAATTTTATGACTAAACCTCAAAGAAACCTCAAGTTATAGTCCCAAGAACAAGAATTTTATGACTAAACCTCAAAGAAACAAAAAGTTATATTCCCACGAACAAGAATTTTATGACTAAACCTCAAAGAAACATCAAGTTATATTCCCAAGAACAAGAACTTTTATGACTAAACCTCAAAGAAACTTAAAGTTATATTCCCATGAACAAGAATTTTATGACTAAACCTCAAAGAAACCTCAAGTTATATTCACAAGAACAAGAATTTTATGACTAAACCTCAAAGAAACCTCAAGTTATATTCACAACAACAAGTATTTTATGACTAAACCTCAAAGAAACCTCAAGTTATATTCCCAAGAATAAGAATTTTATGACTAAACCTCAAAGAAACCTCAAGTTATATTACCAAGATCAAGAATTTTATGACTAAACCTCAAAGAAACTTAAAGTTATATTCCCAAGAACAAGAATTTTATGACTAAACCTCAAAGAAACCTCAAGTTATATTACCAAGAACAAGAACTTTATGACTAAACCTCAAAGAAACATCAAGTTATATTCCCAAGAACAAGAATTGTATGACCGAACCTCAAAGAAACATCAAGTTATATTCCCAAGAACCAGAATTTTATGACTAAACCTCAAAGAAGCCTGAAGTTATATTTCCAGGAACAAGAATTTTATGACTAAACCTCAAAGAAACTTGAAGTTATATTCCCATGAACAACAATTTTATGACTAATGTTCAAAGAAACCTCAATTTAAATTCCCAAAAACAAGAATTTTATGATGAAACCTCAAAGAAACGAAGTTATATTCAAATGATCAGGTATTTTATGACTAAAACTCAAAGAAACTTCAAGTTATATTCCCATGAACAAGAATTTTATGACTAAACCTCAAAGAAACTTCAAGTTATAGTCCCAGGAACAAGAATTTTATGACTAAACCTCAAAGAAACCTCAAGTTATATTCCCAAGAAGAATAATTTTATGACTAAACCTCAAAGAAACTTCAAGTTATATTCCCAAGAACAAGATTTTATGACTAAACCTCAAAGAAACTTAAAGTTATATTCCCAAGAAGAATAATTTTATGAATAAACCTCTAAGAAACTTAAAGCTATATTCCCAAGAACAAGAACTTTATGAAACGTTAAAATTCCGAAGGAAGGAAACCTCAAGTTATTATTTTACCAAGGAAAAAAGAATTTTATGAACCCTAAACCTCAAAGAAACCCAATAAAGTTATTAAAATTCAACAAGAAAAACAAGAATTTATGGAAATAAACCTCAAAAAGAAACCGAAAAAGTTTTTAATAATTAAACCTGAAAACTAAGAATGAAAAAGATGAAACCTTAACCTCTTAAAATTTCCAAAGGAAACAATTTTAATTTATAAATCCCAAAAACAAGGCCCAATTGTTTTATGAAACTAAACCCCCCCCCCCCCCCCCCCCCCCCCCCCCTCAAAGAAACCTCAAGTTTTATATCCTAAGAAACCAAGAAAAAAAAATTTTATTGACTTAAACCCTCAAAGAAACCTATTATATTCCAAGAAAAGAATTTTATGAATAAAACCTCAAGAAAACCTTCAAGTTAATTTCCCAAAAACAAGAATTTTTATGACTAAAATCCCTCAAAGAAGAAAGAAAAACTGAACCACCTTTAAGTTATATTTCCCAACTTTTAATGAAACAAAGAATTAATTTTATGAAATTAAACCTTTCAAGAAACCTCCAAAGATATTTCCCAAAGAAACAAAAAGAACTTTTATGACTAAACCTCAAAGAAACTAAAGTTAATTATAACCCAAGAAAAAGGAATTTTATGACTAAACCTCAAAGAACAACATCAAGTTAAATAAAAATTCACCAAGAAAACAATGAATTTTTGATATAACCTCAAAGAAACCCTGAAAGTTATATTTCGCTCAAAGTTATATTAAACAAGAACAAGAATTTTATGAAAAACTAAACCTCAAAGAAAACTTAAAGTCTTTATTTACAAGAAACTTAAGAATTTATGACCTAAAACCTCAAAGAACTTGAAGTTATTAATTTTCGCAAAGTAAAGAACAAGAATTTATGACTACCCTCAAAGAAACCTAAGTTAATAAAATCCCAAAGAACAAAGAATTTTATTGAATATCCTCCAAGAAACACCTCAAGTTTATATAAAAACCAAAGAACAAAGATTTTAAACAAGATAAACTCAAAGAACTTCAAACGCTTATATTCACAAGAACAAGAATTTTATGAATAAACCTCAAAGAAATCTCAAGTTATATTCCCAAGAACAACAATTTTATGAATAATCCTCAAAGAAACCTCAAGTTATATTCCCAGAAACAAGAATTTTATGATAAAACCTCAAAGAAACCTCAAGTTATATTCCCAAGAACAAGAATTTTATGAATAATCCTCAAAGAAACCTAAAGTTATATTACCAAGATCAAGAATTTTATGACTAAGCCTCAAAGATACTAAAAGTTATATTCCCAGGAACAAGAATTTTATGACTAAACCTCAAAGAAACCTCAAGTTATATTACCAAGAACAAGAATTTTATGACTAAACCTCAAAGAAACTTAAAGTTATATTCCCAAGAACAAGAATTTTATGACTAAACCTCAAAGAAAATTAAAGTTATATTACCAAGAACTAGAATTTTATGACTAAACCTCAAAGAAACATCAAGTTATATTTTCAAGAACAAGAATTTTATGACTAAAACTCAAAGAAACCTCAAGTTATATTCCCAAGAACAAGAATTTTATGAATAATCCTCAAAGAAACCTCAATTTATATTCCCAGAAACAAGGATTTTATGACTAAACCTCAAAGAAACCTCAAGTTATATTAGCAAGATCAAGAATTTTATGACTAAACCTCAAAGAAACTTAAAGTTATATTCCCAAGATCAAGAATTTTATGACTAAAACTCAAAGAAACCTCAAGTTATATTACCAAGAACAAGAATTTTATGACTAAACCTCAAAGAAACTTAAAGTTATATTCCCAAGAACTAGAATTTTATGACTAAACCTCAAAGAAACATCAAGTTATATTCCAAGAAACAAGAATTTTATGACTAAACCTCAAAGAAACCTCAAGTTATATTCCCATGAACAAGAATTTTATGACTGAACCTCAAAGAAACATCAAGTTATATTCCCAAGAAGAATAATTTTATGACTAAACCTCAAAGAAACTTAAAGTTATATTCCTAAGAACAAGAATTTTATGAATAAACCTCAAAGAAACCTTAAGTTATATTACCAAGAACAAGAATTTTATGACTGAACCTCAAAGAAACCTCAAGTTATATTACCAAGAACAAGAATTTTATGACTAAACCTCAAAGAAACCTCAATTTATATTACCAAGAACTAGAATTTCATGACTAAACCTCAAAGAAACCTGAAGTTATATTTCCAAGATCAAGAATTTTATGACTAAACCTCAAAGAAACCTCAAGTTATATTCCCAAGAACAAGAATTTTATGAATAATCCTCAAAGAAACCTCAAGTTATATTACCAAGAACAAGAATTTTATGACTAAACCTCAAAGAAACTTAAAGTTATATTCCAATGAACAAGAATTTTATGACTGAACCTCAAAGAAACATCAAGTTATATTCCCAAGAAGAATAACTTTATGACTAAACCTCAAAGAAACTTAAAGCTATATTCCCACGAACAAGAATTTTATGACTAAACCTCAAGGAAACCTAAAGTTATATTCACAAGAACAAGAATTTTATGACAAACCTCAAAAGAAACCTCAAGTATAGTTCACAAGAAACAAAGTATTTTAATGACTAAACCTCATAAGAAACCTAAAGTTGATATTTCCCAAACGAACAAGACTTTATGACTAAACCTCAAAAGAAACCTCAGGGGTTATTTGGTTTTATTTTAAAAAATTAGTTATATTAAACGCAAGATCAAGAATTTTATGACTAAACCTCAAAGAAACTTAAAGTATATTAACCCAAGAACCAAGAATTGTTTATGACTAATGTTCAATAGAAGACCTCAAGTTAAATGTCCCAGAAAAACAAGAATTTTATGAATGAACCTCAAAGAAACTTAAATTTATATTCCCAAGAAGAAGAATTGCTATGACTTAAACTCAAGAAACTTAAAGTTAGTATTCCACATAGAACAAGAAGTTTTATGACTAAACCTCAAAGAAGCCTGAAGTTTATATTCCCATGAACACGAATTATGATAAACTCTAAAAAACTTGAAGTTATCTTCCCAAGGAACACAATTTAAATGACTAATGTTCAAAGCCAACCTCAAAGTTTAAATTCCATGAAAAGAATTGTTATGATGAAAACCTCAAAGAAACTTAAGTTAGTTTCCCAAGAACGAAGAATCTATGATAACCCTCAAAAAAACCTCAAGGTTATATTCCCCATGATCAAGAATTTTTATGAACTAAAACTCAAAGAAACTCAAAGTAATATTCTTATGATCAAGAATTTTATGACTAACCTCATAAGAACTTAGAGTTATATTACGCAAGAACAAGCATTTATGACGTAAAACCTCAAAGAAACTTTAAGTTATAGTCCCAGAACAAATTGTATGACTAACCTAAGTTATATTCCCAAGAACACCGATTTTATGATATACTCCTCAAAGAAATCTTCAAAGTTAATATTACCAAAAATTACTAAGAATTTTATGACTAAACCTCAAAGACAACCTCAAGTTTAATTTACTTACCAAGATCAAAATTTTATGCCTAAACCTCAAGAGAAACTTTTTAAAAGGTTATATTCCCAAAACCAAGAAATTTTATGAAACCTTTTAAACCTTCAAAGAAACCTCAACGTGTATATTCACCAAGAATCAAGAATTTTTATGACTCAAACCTCAAAGAAACCCATCAAGTTATTTCCCCAAGAAGAAGAATTTTAGTTGACTGAAGCTCAATAGAAAGCAATCAAGTAATTGAATTCTATCAAGAACAAGAGATTTTAATGACTAAACCTCAAATAAACTTAAAGTTATATTTTCCACGAACAAGAATTTTAGACTAAACCCCAAGGAAACCTAAAGTTTATTCACAAGAACAAGAATTTTATGACTAACCTCAAAGAAACTTAAAGTTCTTATTCACAAGAACCAGTATTTTATGACTAACCTAAAGAAACCCTTAAGTTTATAAATTCCCAAGAACAAAGAATTTTTATTAACTTTTAAACTCAAAGAAACCGCAAGTCATATTCCCAAGAAATCCAAGAATTTTAAGAAACTAAACCTCAAAGAAACTAAAGTTATATTCCCCAAGAACAAGATGTTATTGACTAAACCTCAAAGAAACCTCAACGGTATATTCACAAGTTCAAGAATTTTTATGACTAAGCCTCAAAGAAAACATCAGGTTATATTCCCCTAAGAAAGAAGAATTGTTTTTATGACTGAACCTCAAAGAAACATTCAAGTTTTATATTCCACAAAGAACCAAGAATTTCATGACGAAACCCTCCCAAAGAAGCCCCTGAAGTTATATGTCCCATGAAACAAGCAATTTTACGACTAAACCTCCAAAGAAAACTTGAAGTTATATTCCCAAAAGAACAACAATTTTATGGGAACTAATGTTCAATAAAGAAACCTCAAGGTTAATTCCCAAACAACCCAAAAAAAGAATTTTATGATGAAAACCTCAAAGAAACGTTAAAGTTTTATACTTCCCAAGAACGAAGAATTTCTATGGCATAAACCTCAAAAAAACCTCAAAGTTTATATTCCCATGATCAAGAATTTTATGACTAAAACTCAAAGAAACCTCAAGTTATTATTTCTTTATGAAACAGAATTTTATGGACTTAAACCTCAAAAGAAAACTAGAGTTATAGTTAACCAAGAACAAGAATTTTATGACTAAAACCCTCAAAAGAAAACTTAAAGGTTATTATTTATTCCCAAGAACAAAGAATTGTATTGACTAAACCTCAAGTTTATATTCCAAGAAAACAAGAATTTTATGACTAATAAACCTTCAAAGAAACTTCAAGTTATATTGACCACCAAAGAATCTAGCAATTTTATGACTACGAACCTCAAAGCAAATCCTCAAGTATTATATTAACCAAGAATCAAGAATTTTATGACTAAACCTCAAAAGAAACTTAAAGTTATAATTCCCAAAAAACAAAAGAATTTTATGGACTAAACCTCCAAAGAAACCTCACGTTTATATTCACAAGATCAAGAATAATTTTATGACTAAACCTCAAAGGAAACAATCAGTTAATATTCCCAAGAAGAAGAATTTTATGACTAAACCTCAAAGAAATCAAGTCAAGTTATATTTCACAAGAACAAGAATTTTAATTTTTTGACTAAACCTCAAAGAAGCCTGAAGTTATATTCCCAGGAACAAGAATTTTATAACTTAAACCTCCAAAGAAACTTAGAATAAATTATATTCCCTAAGAAACAACAATTTTATGACTAACTTTGCCAAAAAGAAACCTCAAGTTTAAATTCCCAAAAACAAGAAGTTTTGATGATGAAACCTCAAAGAAACAAATTTAAATTTATTTCCCAAGAAGAAGAAGTCCTATGACTTACAATATAAACCTCAAAGAAACTTAAAGTTAATTTAATTCCCCAGTATCGAAAGAATTTTTATGACTAAAACTTCAAAGAAACCTGAAGTTATATTCTTATGAACAAGAAAATTTTATGACTAACCTCAAAGAAAACTTAAAGTTATATTTACCCAAGAACCAAGAATTTTATGACTAAAAACCTCAAAGAAACTTAAAAGTTATATTTCCAGAAACAAGAATTTTATGACCTAAACCTTCAAAGAAACTCAAAGTTATATTACCCGGAACTTAGAATTTTATTGACTAAACCTCAAAGAAACATTCAAGTTATATTTTCCAAGCACAAGGGAATAATTTTTATGACTTAAAACCTCAAACGAAACCTCACAGGTTATTATTTCCAAGAACAAGATTTTATGAATTATCCTTAAAGATATCTCAAGTTATATTCCCAGAAACAAGAATTTGATGACTAAACCTCAAAGAAACCTCAAGTTATATTACCAAGATCAAGAATTTTATGACTAAACCTCAAAGAAACTTCAAGTTATATTCCAAAGAACAAGAATTTAATGACTAAACTCTAAGAAACCTCAAGTTATATTACCAAGAACAAGTATTTTATGACTAAACCTCAAAGAAACATCAAGTTATATTCCCAGAAACAAGAATTTTATGACTAAACCTCAAAGAAACTTGAAGTTATATTACCAAGATCAAGAATTTTATGACTAAACCTCAAAGAAACTTAAAGTTATATTCCCATGAATAACAATTTTATGACTAAACCTCAAAGAAACCTCAAGTTATAGTCCCAAGAACAAGGATTTTATGACTAAACCTCAAAGAAACTTGAAGTTATATTCCCATGAACAAGAATTTTATGACAACCTCAAAGAAACCTCAAGTTATATTACCAAGAACAAGAATTTTATGACTAAACCTCAAAGAAACTTAAAGTTATATTCACAAGAACAAGAATTGTATGACTAAACCTCAAGTTATATTCCGAAGAACAAGAATTTTATGACTAAACCTCAAAGAAACTTCAAATTATATTACCAAGAACTAGAATTTTATGACTAAACCTCAAAGAAACTTCAAGTTATATTACCAAGATCAAGAATTTTATGACTAAACCTCAAAGAAACTGAAAGTTATATTCCCAAGAACAAGAATTTTATGACTAAACCTCAAAGAAACCTCACGTTATATTCACAAGATCAAGAATTTTATGACTAAACCTCAAAGAAACATCAAGTTATATTCCCAAGAAGAACAATTTTATGACTGAACCTCAAAGAAACATCAAGTTATATTCACAAGAACAAGAATTTTATGACTAAACCTCAAAGAAGCCTGAAGTTATATTCCCAGGAACAAGAATTTTATGACTAAACCTCAAAGAAACTTGAAGTTATATTCCCAAGAACAACAATTTTATGACTAATGTTCAAAGAAACCTCAAGTTAAATTCCCAAAAACAAGAATTTTATGATGAAACCTCAAAGACTCTTAAATTTATATTCCCAAGAAGAAGAATTCTATGACTAAACCTCAAAGAAACTTAAAGTTATATTCCCATGATCAAGAATTTTATGACTAAAACTCAAAGAAACCTGAAGTTATATTCTTATGAACAAGAATTTTATGACTAAACCTCAAAGAAACTTAAAGTTATATTCCCAAGAACAAGAATTGTATGACTAAACCTCAAGTTATATTCCCAAGAACATGAATTTTATGACTAAACCTCAAAGAAACTTAAAGTTATATTACCAAGAACTAGAATTTATGACTAAACCTCAAAGAAACCTGAAGTTATATTTCCAAGAACAAGAATTTTATGACTAAACCTCAAAGAAACCTTTAGTTATATTCCCAAGAACAAGAATTTTATGAATAATCCTCAAAGAAACCTTAAGTTATATTACCAAGAACAAGAATTTTATGACTAAACCTCAAAGAAATCTCAAGTTATATTCCCAAGAACAAGAATTTTATGAATAAACCTCAAAGAAATCTCAAGTTATATTCCCAAGAACAAGAATTTTATGAATAACCCTCAAAGAAACCTCAAGTTATATTCCCAGAAACAAGAATTTTATGATGAAACCTCAAAGAAACCTCAAGTTATATTACCAAGATCAAGAATTTTATGACTAAGCCTCAAAGAAACTTAAAGTTAAATTCCCAAGAACAAGAATTTTATGACTAAACCTCAAAGAAACATCAAATTATATCACCAAGAACAAGAATTTTATGACTAAACCTCAAAGAAACTTGAAGTTATATTCCCAGAAACAAGAATTTTATGACTAAACCTCAAAGAAACTCAAAGTTATATTACCCTGAACTAGAATTTTATGACTAAACCTCAAAGAAACATCAAGTTATATTCCCAAGAACAAGAATTTTATGACTAAACCTCAAGGAAACCTCAAGTTATATTCCCAAAGAACAAGATTTTATGAATATCCTTAAAGAAATCTCAAGTTACATTCCCAGAAAAACAAGAATTTATGACCTAAACCTCAAAGAAACCTCAAGTTATATTCCCAGATCAAGAATTTTATGACCTAAACCTCAAAGAAACCTTAAAGTTATATTCCCAAGAAACAAGAATTTAATGACTAAAACTCAAAGAAACCCCGTTATATTACCAAGAACAAAGAATTTTATACTAAACCTCAAAAGAAAACATCAAGTTATATTCCCAGAAAACCAAGAATTTTAGACTAAACCAAAAGAAAACTTGAAGGTTATATTACCAAGAGCAAAGGAAATTTTTATGACTAAACCTCCAAAAGGAAAACTTAAAGTTATATTCCCAATGAACAAGAATTTTATTGACTAAACATCAAAAGAAACCTCAAGTTATAGGTCCCCAAAGAAACAAGGATTTATGACCTAAACCTAAAGAAACTTGAAGTTATATTCCCCATGAACAAAAAACTTTATGACTGAAACCTCAAAGAAACCTCAAGTTATATTACCAAGATCAAAGAATTTTTATGACTAAAACCTCAAAGAAACTTAAAAGTTTATTCTCAAGAACAAGAATTTTATGAACTAAACCTCAAAGAACTCAAGTTATAGTCCCAAGAAACAAGGATTTTTTGGACCTAAACCTAAAAGAAACCTTTAAAGTTTATATTCCCATGAACAAGAATTTTTGATGAACATCAAAGGAAACATCCAGTTATATTCCCAAGAAAAGAAAATTTTATGACTAAACCTCAAAAGAAACCTCAAGTTATATTCCCAAGAACCAAGAATTTTATGAATAATCCTCAAAGAAAACCTAAAGTTATATTACCAAAGAACAAGGAAATTTTAGGACTAAACCTCAAAGAAACCTCAAGTTATTATTCACAAGAAACAAGTATTTTATGACTAAACCTCAAAGAAAACGCAAATTTAATTCACAAAGAACAAGAATTTTATGACTTTTTAAAACCCTCCAAAGAAACTTAAAGTTTATCCCAAGAACAAGGAATTTTAGACTAAACCTCAAAGAAACTTAAAGTTATATCCCAGAACAAGAATTTTATGACTAAAACCTCAAGAAACCCTCAATTTATATTCCGAGAACAAGAATTTTATGACCTAAACCCTCAAAGAAACCTCTAGTTATATTCCCAGAAACAAGGAATTTTATGAATAACCCTCAAAGAAACCCAAGTTTATTTATTCCCAGAAACAAGAATTTATGATGAAAACCTCAAAGAAACCTCAAAGTTATATTACCAAGATCAAGAATTTTATGAATAAGCCTCAAAGCAAAAGTTAAATTCCCAAGAACAAGAATTTTAGACTAAACCTCAAAGAAACATCAAACCTTATATTACCAAAGAACAAGAATTTTTATGACAAACCTAAAGAAGAAACTTAAAGTTATATTCCCAGAAACAAAGAATTTATGACTAAACCTCAAAGAAACTGAAAGTTATATTCCCGAACAAAGAATTTTATGACTAAACTCAAAGGAAACCTCAAGTTATATCCCAAGGAACAAGATTTTTAGACTAAACCTCCCAAGGAAAACCAAAGAAACTTTTAAAGTATATTCCCATTGAACAAAAGAATTTTATGAATTACCTAAACCTTTCAAAGAAAACTCAAAGAATTATAGTTCCAAAGAACAAGAAGGTTTTATGATCTAAACCTCAAAGAAACCTTAAGTTTTATAATTTTTCCCAGAAACAAGAATTTTTTGGACCTTAAAACCCTCCAAAGAAAACTCAAAAGTTATTTATTAAGGGGGGGGAAACCCAAAAGAACGGAGGAAAATTTTAAAAAATTGACGAAACCCTTCCCAAAGAAACAAAATTCAAGTTATATTTCCCAAGAACAAGATTTTATGGACTTAAAAACCTCCAAGGAAACCTTTTCAAAGTTTAGATTTCCCAAGAACAAGAATTTTATGAATTAAAACCTCAAAGTTAAATTAGTCCCAAAGGAACAAAGGATTTTGACTAAACCTCAAAGAAAACTTAAAGTATATTCCCATGAAACAAGAATTTTAGGGAGCTGACTAAAACCTCAAAGAAACATCAAGTTTTATGTTATTCCCAAGAAACAAGATTTTATGACTAAAACCTCAAAGAAACTTAAAGTTATCCATCCCAAGAACAAGAAACAAATGTTCGAAATAAATCTCAAAAGAACCTCAAATAAGTTATATTACCAAGAACAAGAATTTTATGACTAACCCTAACCCAAAGAAACTCCTCAAGTTATATTCACAAGAAACAAGTATTTTTATGACTAAACCTCAAAGAAACCTCAATTTTATATTCCAACAAACGAACAAAATTTTTATGACTAAAACACCCAAAGAAACTTAAAAGCAGTTAATTTCCCCAAGAACAAGGAATTAATTTTTTGACTAAACCTCAAAAGAAACCTAAAGTTTATATTCCCAAGAACAAGAATTTTATGACTAAACCTCAAAGAAACCTCCCTAGTATTTCCCAGAAACAAGAATTTAAATGGAAACCTAAACCTCAAGAAAAATCAAGTTATATCCCAGAATAAACAAGGAAATTTTTTATGACAAACCTCAAAGAAAACTCAATTTATATCACAAGTAACAGAATTTATGACTAAACCTCAAGAACTTAAAGTTATATTCCAAGAACCAAGAATTTTTTTATGACTAAAACCTCAAAGAAACTTAAAGTTATATTCATTCCCAAACAAGAATTTTATACTAAACCTCAAAGAAACCTCAATTTATATTCACAAGAACAAAATTTTATGACTAAACCTCAAAGAAACCTCTAGTTCTATTCCTACACCCAGAACAATAATTTTAATGACTAAACCTCAAAGAAACATCAAGTTCTTTCCCAGAAACAATAATTTTTAGCTAAACCCTCAAAGAAACTTAAAGTTATATTCCGCGGCAAGAAGAATAATTTTATGACTAAACCGCAAAACTTAAAGTTATATTGCCATGAACAGAATTTTATGACTGAACATCAAGTGAAACATCATTTCTATTCCCAGAACAGAATTTTATGACTAAACCTCAAGAACCTCAAGTTATATTCCCAAAACAGAATTTATGAATAATCCTCAAAGAAACCACCTCAAGTTTATATTACCAAGAACAGAATTTTATGAACTAACCTCAAAGAAAACCTCAAGTTATATTCACAAAACAAGTATTTTATGACTAAACCTCAAAGAAACTCAATTTATATTCCAAGAACAAGTAATTTTATGACTAGACTCAAAGAACTGAAAGTTATATTCCCAAGAACCAGAATTTTATGACTAAAACTCAAAGAAACTTAAAGTTATATTCCCAGACAAGAATTTTATGACTAAAGCCTCAAAGAAACCTCAATTTATATTCACAAGAACACGAATTTTATGACTAAAACCTCAAGAAACCTCTAGTTTTTCCCAGAAACAAGAATTTTATGACTCAACCTCAAGGAAAACATCAAGTTTATATTCCTCAGAAACAAGAATTTTATGACTAAACCTCAAAGAAACTTAAAGTTATATTCCCAAGAAGAATAATTTTATGACTAAACCTCAAAGAAACTTAAAGTTATATTCCCAAGAACAAGAATTTTATGACTAAACCTCAAAGAAAGTTCAAGTTATATCCCTAAGAACAATAATTTTATGACTAAACCTCAAAGAAACCTCAAGTTATATTCACAAGAACAAGAATTTTATGACTAAATCACAAAGAAACGACAAGTTAAATTCCCAAGAACGAACAAGAATTAGCTGTTCAGTGATAATGGCTCTACATACTAGGTTAGGTTCCTGATCGGTGACTCGTGGTAATGGAAAATCAAATGTATTTCAATTTTGCAATTGTGACAATCGCGTGAGGTTCAGTGACTTATTCCCATTGGAAAAGATTATCATTATCTTTTATCGTATTTCATAGGCGTCACAGATCGATTTACTACTATCATCACCGTCATATATTAAGTATACACTGTAGACGAATCATGATGTATCCATCAGATAAATCCACATAGAATGAGTTGTATCATTACCGTTCTTTAATATTTTAGTTCTAGTATTTCCCAGCTTCAGTGTTCATAAGAGTTGTTATTTCTAATTTTTTCCACTTCTCAACGTCCTATTCTGTGATAATGTATTCCGCAAGCCCGAATCATTCAAGAAGACAGGTGGCCCAGTGTTTGAAAGCCTAAAATTTCATAAAATTTAAGCTAACGACAACATTGACCGGTACTATCATTATGGAGGCAGACATCTTATTCAAAAAAATTCAACAGCTGTCACTCTTTTTGTATTTTCAAAACTTTTGCTTTTACGAGAGAGAGAGAGAGAGAGAGAGAGAGAGAGAGAGAGAGAGAGAGAGATTCAAGCACACACACTTGCTCAAATCTCACGCCTTAAAACGCCAATAGTAAAAAAAAAAAAAACGCACGAAAAGGGTCGTGCCATCACTACAACTCACGTGGAGTACTGTAGTCATTACTAGAGGTTGTTTGCAGTGTTCATTCGGCCCCGAGCTGCTTATCACTGTGGTTTCTGAAAGCTGAGTCATGATAACAGAACGCAGTGCGTATCATCCATTCACGCATGTTTGTTTGTTTGTTTTTTCCCGCAACAACAATGGTTACTGGAAACTAACTCCGCGTTCAGTCTTGCCGTCGTCCAGCCCGGGCGAGCCTCCCCCCCCCCCCGATACCCCCTACCTACAGTACCACACTGGGTTCATTTGAGTGTGCAGAAGTTATAAGTATGTAGTACATACCTTGGTCACACCTAATATGCAGGAGCTCTTAATAATGGCTTAAAATGCTATAGAAAAATAGAATCGGTTATAATAGCAATAACATTATGGAACTGAATCATTTAAAAAAAAAAAATCAGCAGAGATGAGTGGGAAAAGAAATGGGCATTCACCTAAAATGGAAAGTAAATGCAGCATGATTAGATTTGTCGAAGCCGAGTTGAAATTGGATTCCGTGATGATCTGGACTGTTTTAACCAACATTTAGTCACTTATTGCAAATATATGCATTTCTTAAGAATCTCGCCTTTCCATTGTGATGCTGAAACGACGTACTATAGTAGATTCACATCAACCGTGCATTTGATGTCTAGGACAGCCCCTTACGACGCTCCAGATTGGCTGTTGATAAGCCAATCGCAGGGCTGGAAGCTCTCAGTCTCTCGAGAGAGTTCACAGAGGCAGGATGCATGTTCCACCTTTGCTGTGGGATACTTTTATAAGACGTATCCCTCAGGAGAGGCGGAACATACATACAGCCCATGTGAACTCTCTCGAGAGAGACTGAGAGTTTCCAGCCCTATGATTGGCTCATTAACAGCCAATCAGGAGCGTCGTAAGGGACTGGCCTAGACATCGGATGCACGGTTGATGTGAATCTACTATAGTACATACCGAAAGAGTGACATTCCGTGAAACGCTCCCTCGCAGACACATTCCGGGAGAGCAATGTGCTTTATCATAATACAAAGGGCCACGTTTTTAAAGAGGACGCAAACAAATGCTATCTAAAAGCGTTATCAAATCAGGGGAATATCTAGCCTAATGAACGGAAGAGTTTCAAGTTGATCTTCCTTTGTAAATGGAAGAATGCTATGAGGCACACGATTTCTTTGCGACAAAAACAGACAAAAAAGCAACAAATCATAGGAAGAATGAATGAGTAAATTCCTCCAAAGAACCTTCTACGAATGATGAATAACGGCGCCTCCTACGTCATCATGACAACCTACATACTACATACTACGTAGACCCCGATTTCGAAAACAGGAACAATGGCTGCCCTCAGCGCCGCGCAAGCGAGCTCCAAGGATTTCTTCACCCAGACTAATGAAGATTTAAACTCTCTTATTTTGCGGCTGAAATGCGCCAAAATGCTCGTCAGGTGTAATTCACGATCAGAAATGTGCTCTTATTTTTCTTTATTTATATATATATATTTTTTTTTGGAGGTGGAACCGCCGAGTCACGGGTCGGAAGAGAGGTCATCCCCGAATGGATTCTTGCGCAATTGTCGTCGTTGGTTGCAGAGACAGGAAAAAAAATGATATCTAACGAGCAACATTACAGTGTTGCAAGCAGTGCAACTTATTAGTAAAGTGGAGAAATAGTCTCCGAACACAGGTATAATGACATCCACCTTGGGTCACACTGCACTCACTGACTATCATCAATTTTATTTTTAGCAGGACACTGCCGTCTCCAATGACAGTGAGCACAGCGCTTCCGAGAACATGGAGAACTGTGCTCACGTATAGGCTTAAGGAGACTTTCACCGTAAGTGTTATGATGTGGGAGAGAAAGGCTACGAGTCACTAAACACATATCATACTCTGTAGCGGCTTCTGAAACTGTACTCATTAGAAGGCCCCAAGGGTTTGGAAGAATTTGGCTGTTAATGATGAAAACTGCAAAGTAAAGGGTACGCAATGAGAGTGGAATGAGTTTAGTGGTAT
>NC_087200.1:196163385-196230885 GCF_015104395.2 Macrobrachium nipponense | reverse complement strand
ATGTCAAAAAAAAAAGGAGAGAGAAAAAAAAACGGAGTAACTGACCTGTCAAGCAGTTTATCACTTTTTTTCCATCTTTTTCTCATGACTTCAAAAACACTAAGAGACATCGTAAGGGAGCCCCATGACTTGACGTCTTGGAGGACGAGAATTCCTTTGTAAGGGTGGGGGGAGGTGCAGGGAAAATACGGTGGTGGTGTTTGGGGTCGTTATATCCACACACTAGGGGGAAATAATGGCGGCGGGGTTTTCGGAGAGGGAGGGAGGGGTGTCCAAGTGATGAGGGGGTTGTAATTTGCAAAATGAAGGCCCTTATTTCACTATTGCAAATGCTCACCACTACGAGGGAACGAATGTAGGAAGGTAGGCTACATATATTATATATATATAATATATTATAATATATATATATATATATATATATATATATAAAGTGAAATGTAATGGACCAGCGCTTCATAATTGACGATAGATAAAAAAAAAAATGCAGTGAATCAGATAAAACAAAATTATGAAACCACGCTGGTTTGACTGAAGAAAGAAATAAAAAAGTATATATTATATATATATATATATATATATATATATATATATATATATGTAAGTAAATATCTATATATTTTATTTTGGTTCGATCCTTTTCACGGGTAGTGGGCGTAGGAGAATATATATATATACATACATACATATATATATATATATATATATATATATATATATATATATATATATATATGTCACATCACCATGATTCATATAATATACGCATTAAGCTACAAATGTCCTTAAATATCTAATTCACTCTACCTCGGAATCAATATGTTTTCATATGCGTTAACCGAAGGGGAATTTTTTAGTTGATAATAATTTCGTCGGCTCATGGGCGCGAACCTATGAGCTATAAGAAATCAGGACGTACAGTGAAGCGCTCTACCCACACAGCTATCACGAAAACGATTCCCTAGCTTTAGACGTAGTGACTACTGAGTCAGCAATGGTGATGGATGCTTTATCAAAAACGAAGGCACTGCTTACTGTTATCCGTGTTTCTGGAGAATGACAAGCGATCTGAATACAAGAGGAACAAAAGGGTCAATATACCCTGTTTTTTTTTTTCATCTGTCCACCCGCCTGTGGTGTTTGCGTATGGTAACACTGCGTCCCGGGTTTTAGATAGTTACGCTATGTGTAAGTTTTAGGTGAATAAAAGGATATCTGGGTGTACATTTGCAAGTTGAAAAGTGCTTTAATAATTTACTGTATGCGAATTACACCGGTAATATTCGAAATAGGATATTGTTATTATTGTTGAATGTAAGCAGAATGTAACTATCTAAAGCCCGGGACGCAGTGTTACCATACGCAAACACCACAAGCGGGTGGACAGATGGAAAAAAAAAAACAGAGCTTAGCTACCGGTGTAGGGAGTTTTGCAAACTACCAACAAAACAGCGGAAAGAAAATCGCCGGCAATTCGAGATCAGCCTCAGGGCCATTAGTTAGAAGGTAGTCGCATGAAAAAAACAAACAAGATAAAATCCCAGCAGTCAATGAGGCTAAGGACGCGAATTATAGTTACATTCCTTTCTAGGAAGAGACGAAGTGAACTATTGAGAGCAGGCGAAGTCGTTTCCTCATGCCGTAAGCCTCGATCGCTTCTGGGATCCATGTACCTTGGAATAAAGGAAAAATCCACTCGCTAACACGTCGGAACAAACAGCACCTTCCCGTATGGAGCAAGATGGAATAACATAAGGTGTGTTCACCAAGGGATCCGATCGCTAATTTCCCTCTCTCAGTGACGTCACTGGAGCACATCGACTGGGCGATGCACTTGTCACTCCGTCAGTTGCACTGTTGCAGTTCACGATTATGGGTGTGTATTCCTTAATGCATGTAAAAGAAGTGATAACATTAATGTTAAGGATGCCAGGATTTGTTCTGTCCATTTCCGGACAGAAGATTACGAAAGAAATCTTCAATATGAACTGCTACCACAACTTTACCAGAGAAATTATCACAGATTAAAGAAAACCGCAGTTCTCTCTTTAAATTTACCTGTTAAGGACGTAAAGTCAGGTATGGTTATCAATTTGTTTACAATCTCATTAGTACAATTTTTAGTGACATATCTTCGGTTGATAAGTAGCCTGGACTAAATTCTTGAAATGAAGGACTAAATTAGATTAGGCCTAGCCTATGCAATGAATGAAGAAATTATCTGATTAAGGCTATCCATTTTTTTTTCTTTTATACTTTCATTTTATGAATGTAAAGTTGATCGAACAGGTGATTAGACCTATGCATAATAACGTACTTCTGCGTAAGTCTTCCTGTGCAGACAATAATTAGGCCTAGACCTTTAATTTCTTAAAAACCCCACTTAAGGATATCGTGGGGTCAGTGTATAGACTGAGTTCAAGTGTAGACTGAGGAATTTCTTGTTAGGTCATAATGTTGCTCCCAATGATGATAACATGCCATGTATGAGCAATACTAGTGTTATGGAACCAGGTAAGTCTTGGGTTTCCAAAACCCCTGAATAAAGTGACTCCAGTCATGTTGACTTAGACTCTGAATTATGTATCTCTGCTCATCTCTTGATGAGAATTCCTCAGGAAGGTCTACCTAATGAGCTGGAGGAAGAGGATTTTGTAGATCTTGGAGTAGAGTCTGAAAAGGGTATAGAAATTGAAGCCTTAAATTATCTGGGAGGTTATATAGCTCATAAGTACAAAAATAAATATCCTTCCTTAGGATTCCCAGAAATTGAAGGCCTAAACAATGACTGGATCTCCAAAGTGAGGAGGAAAGTGCTGTTTAGGCCCAGTCCTCAATTTGTCAGTAATTGAAAGGAAATGGAATAACTCTTTAAATCTTTTCATGGGGAACAGTTGAAACAAGGTGTTGATGGTATTACGAAATTAGTTAATATTTTCAGGGAATTAAACATTGATGCTCCAGAGGAAGTAATGAAGTTCTTTATTAGGTGCAAAATACATTTTAGGATGAAGATAGCAAATGCTGAAAGGAAGTCAGAATTTCTTAAAAAAGGTGTAAACAAAATGAAAAAAAATTCTTCAGTAATTTTTGGTAAATAAAAGAACAATACGCTAATTCAATAAAAGTCTGGCAAGTTTTTTTTCATACTCATTCACCCTCGTTACTTACGTTATTTGTATTCCAACAAGATTATATTCTGTATGGTAAGGTCTTAGATATCTTGATATAACTGTGTTTTACGTGATAGAGAGAGGAGAGAGAGAGAGAGAGAGAGAGAGAGAGAGAGAGAGAGAGAGAGAGTATTTTCCGGTATGGAAATTGTGAACACCAGCATAGCAACAAATTACTGTCAAAACATACGTAATCATTAAGTGCACTGCCCAGTCGACGCGCACCAGTGACGTCACAGTGCGGGAACCGAGCGACCGACGACCTCACCTTATGTTATTCCATCTTATGTTATTCCATCTTGGTATGGAGAAGATCAAATAGTGTTTTACGTTAAACGTAAAGTTGGGAAGTACCGTACCAAAACATGTAAGGCATTAAATGAAAAATCCAAAAGAGAACTAAGAAAGATATTTATGATTTAATGAGTGTGTCATGTGCGTAAGCACTGTAATGATTATTATACACAAATAGACGCACCATACAAACACATATCTGTATCTATGTATGTGTGTGTGTGTGTGTGTGTGTGTGTTGGTGTGTAAGTGTTAAACAGCGGAAACAAAGAATCAGGCATCCAGAGAGAGAGAGAGAGAGAGAGAGAGAGAGAGAGAGAGAGAGAGAGAGAGAGAGAGAGAGAGAAGGTTAAAATGAGCCCTAACACGTGTCGGTATAAACACTTAAGCTGATATTCGCTCGAAAAGGCCAAGAGGAGTAAAAAAAAAATCTCTAAAGCATATACTCTCCTAAATATCATTTAAGGCAAAAGAGCAAGAAAGGTAATGAGTGATATATATGCAAATGACATCGAATTACATCAAACGACGGTTCGTCTTCGCCTAAGTAGGTCGATGATGAGAGAGGGAACGTGTGTATGTGTGTGTGTGTGTGTGTGTGTCTGAGAGGAGGAAGGTGAGAAGGGGTAGAGCTAAAGAAGACAAAGAGTCAGATGTCGCAAACTCGGGGTAATGGTGGGGTAAAAAAAAAAAAAAATAATAATAATAATCGTGATCAAAGTCTTCACTCGCTGTTTTTATAGCACAAACATTACCAGAATAAAACAAACCAGTACATATGCATCTCTGTGTAGGAATTGTGTTTCTGTACATTGCGTGTTTATATATATATATATATATATATATATATATATATATATATATATATATATATATATATATATATATATATATATAATCACATTTTATATATTTCGTGATCAAGTTATTCATATATACGTGTATGTATATATATATGTATATATATATATATATATATATTATATATATATATATATATATATATATACATATATTATATACACACAATTCTAGTAAATACAGGCTATCTATTCCTGTGAATGAAAAATTCCTCTCTTTCCCAATCAACTGAAACTCTTCAAGCTACCAGTGGAAAAAAGCTGGTGCTGCTTTCTCTAGTCTGTCTCTGAATGCAGGAGACAAGCCCTCATCTCATGACATTGCAAATGAATATAATGCAATCTAATTAACTTTTCTAGGTTAAACAGCTGCCTTAAATGCATGAAGTCCATTGCTTAGCTTAAATCACAGATTTTTTTATTATTATGACGCAACCAATTCATAATGATTCAGAATAGCTCTTTCGCCGTTCATTTTATTTTCTTTTCAATCAAAATTGTAACTGAAGGTCAAGGCAGAAATCTCCAGAGCTTCCAGTCACTGGAACCATTTGATGCTCAGGAAAAACCGGATGCATATCAGAAAGGAAAAAAAAAAAAAAAAAAAAGCCGATACCCTCAGCGATGGCAACAACAGTGCACTAGTACACATAACGTTTGACAGACCTTTTCCTACGTACATAGTACTCTGATGCATAATTACCAGCAATTATGATTGATTAGGGGTAATTACTCGAAATTATTCTATGATTATCAATTACACATACAACACACTGCTCTATCTCTATTACTTCCAGCGGTAATACGTTACGGTTTAAACAAAGTCTGCGAATACTTTGAAAGTCACGTGAGGCCCTCAGTGTCTCATGACGTATGGGATTTCGAAAACTATAAAGTCACATGCAATGAGGCCAGTCAGTATACACACACACACACACACACACACGAGTCCCATGACTGAAGCGTAGCCATGTGAGGTCTTCAGAGGTCGGACGCAACGATTTCCAGAACTTTGTGAAGACAAAGGAAGATATGCGCGATAATAATAATTCTATTTCAACAAACATGTTTGCGTATTCATAGAACGAACAGACGTCATGCGATATGAGGGTAGGTAGGCCGTCAGCCAAAGAGGCTCATCACTGGTCACAGTGCGGAACAAAGGCAGTGTCTGGTAAAAAAAAAAAAAAAAATCATTGTTTAAAAAAACACTGGCAACCAGTGAAACATACTCCCGTCACAAAAAAAAAAAAAGAAAAAAAAATGCCGGGAACAAAGGTATTTATCATAGATTTCGTTGTAACTGTTGAGTCAATGTTCAAGATGGTGGTACATCGGGTGAAATGCCGTAATGCAAAATTATACTCTGTTTTTCCATCTTTCCATCCGCCTGTGGTGGTCGCGCATGGCAACACTGCGTCCCGGGCTTTATATAATATTCTATTTCGAATATCAACGATGTAATTCGCAGACAGTAAATTATTAAAACACTTTTCAGTTGCAAATGTACACCCAAATATCCTTTTATTTACCTAAAATTTAGACATAGCGTAACTATTTAAAGCCCCGGACGCAGTGTTCCATGCGCGACCACCACAGGCGGATGGACAGATGGAAAAAAAACAGAGTATAGTCTCAATTAAGAGATATATATGTGAAAAGGCTATGCAAGAAGGCTTCATCTGGAGTTTCGCAGAAAGAACAGTTTCACGAGAAGCATCGACGCCCCTCTGTAAACAGTACTAGCATGACAACGACAGATAAGAGACCGATGAATGAACAATAATCATCTGACGAAAAGACAAACGGAAAAGTTGAGTATATTGCTATTTTGGGATCAGAAGGGAGCAGGGTTGGTGATTTTTTTTTTATTTAAAAAAAATCAGTGGTTTGTTTGATTTGTTTATTCATTTGATTTTTTATTTATTTGATTTTTTTTATTTTTAGATGTTTTTCAATCCTTTTTTCCTCAAAAGTGATTTATCTTTTAGGTTTCCAGCTCTAGCCTAAAGTATGTACTTGCATTTTTTTTTATATTAAAGCAAACAGATACAGCACAGTTTTTTTATTAACCTCCAAACCATATTTTTCGAATCTATTTGCTATCAAATTGAAAAAGAAAAAAAATAATGATTTTTCAATGAAAAAATCAATGCTTTAATCACCTGTTTGTTTGTTTGTGTGGTGTTTTTACGTTGCATGGAACCAGCGGTTATTCAGCAACGGGACCAACGGCTTTATACGTGACTTCCGAAACACGTCGAGAGTGAACTTCTATCACCAGCAATACTAAACATCTCTCACTCCTCAATGGAATGGCCGAGAATCGAACTCGCGTTTAATCACCTGATTAAATCAGTTTAAATTTATCATTGCCAACCCTGGCAGGGAGAGAAGGCAAGGAAGGCCTCCACTGCTAGATGGTACTAGAACTGTTACAGGCAGAAATATCTGCCGCACTGCTCAGGAGGCAGAACCAGCTTTATAGGTGAGAGAGAGAGAGAGAGAGAGAGAGAGAGAGAGAGAGAGAGAGAGGCCTATGGATGGATGGATGTATCAAGGATAGATGTATGAGATTTAGGGCAACGCCCCGGGGGCTAGGACACAAAAGGTCATTCAGCCCCGTCATGAGGTATGCTTATGAGCAATGGTTATGTGTGGATTATATAAGGGAGTACAAACTTAATGAAAACTGAAGAGATTAATATATATATATATATATATATATATATATATATATATATATATATATATATATATATAGAGAGAGAGAGAGAGAGAGAGAGAGAGAGAGAGAGAGAGAGAGAGAGAGAGAGAGAGAGTCGAAATAATTTAATCAATGATTGCAAACAGATTAAATAGCTATTTTTCCATGACTTCTCACTAGTGATAGAGAGAGAGAGAGAGAGAGAGAGAGAGAGAGAGAGAGAGAGAGAGAGAGAGAGAGAGAGAGAGAGAGAGTCGATATAATTTAATCAATGATTGCAAATAGACTAAATAGCTATTTTTCCATGACTTCTCACTAGTGATATAAATGTTCTCTGTGTGAAATTTTCGAGTACTGACAGAGCTCCGAGTCATTCGCCTGCCATCAACACCAAAGTTACCAAGTAGCAGCAACCAATTTACCGATGAAAATCGTAAGCAAGTCTAGGAACTGAAACTCTCTATCATGATCATAATAATTAATCTGATCAAAATAAACCCACATTTATATTGTATTAGAAGTATAACTTGAGCTTACTAAATAAAGTAATACATGATAGCATGTCTAAAAATTGTTTACATTACGAATTTCAAGAGGTCACATTTCAGTACGTGAATATGACGCTGTTGTTGTTGTTTTAGATTTAGCTGGCCTTATGCCAGCTCTGTCTCTTGCTCATAGATCAGCCAGTGCCGTGATTCTATAGTAAATGTGAAGAGGCAATGAGACGCAACCAGGGTTTGTAACTGCGACAAGTCAAGAGTAAAAACTATAGTAGATTCACATCAACCGTGCATATGATGCCTAGGCCAGTCCCTTACGACGTTCCTGATTGCCTGTTGATAAGCCAGTCAAAGGGCTGGAAACTGTAAGTCTCTCTCGAGAGTCCACATGGGTAGGATCTATGTTCCACCTCTCCTGAGGGATGCGTCTTTCAAAAGTATCCCTAAGGAGAGATGGAGCATACATCCTACCGATGTGAAATCTCTCGAGAGACTGAGAGTTTCCAGCCCTGTGATTGGCTTATCAACAGCCAATCTTGAGCGTCGTAAGGGACTGGCCTAGACGTCAAATGCACGGTTCATGTGAATCTACTATAGGAATATGCACTTGGGTTGAAGACGAGCTTTCTCAGTCAGTGAAAACGATCTCTCAGACAAAATATCTCACGAGGACAACAGAGATCACGCACTAGGGAGGCAGAAATCTCCCGATCCAGAGCGGAAGGCATAAGCAATGTATTCGTCAGGTGAGGACTTTCAGTATGTAATGAACAGATGATCCCCAAAGTATCATAGACGACAAAATTCCAATTCGAGGTCATCAACCAGCCTCCTTCCGCGTGGATTGAAGCGATATACACAGAGGCCCACTGCTGAAGCCTACTTGAGAGAGAGAGAGAGAGAGAGAGAGAGAGAGAGAGAGAGAGAGAGAGAGAAGCAATCTGAATTACTGTCTCGTCATGGTATTGAGGTTTTTGTCCTTGAGGGGGCCCGGGAGGAAGGAGGAGGAGTTGGGGAAGAAAGAGCAATGGAGGGCTGCGGACAGTTCGAAGAAGAAGTCCCTATTGAATGAGCCTACGTAGGTGCACAGAGAGAGAGAGAGAGAGAAGCGAGAGAGAGAGAGAGAGAGAGAGAGAGAGAGAGGGGATGGTGGGGGATGAGGGAGGCGACCCTTCGGGGACTAAATATCTTTCAGGAACTTCCTGGGCCATGACTTAGAGAAGTAGGAGGAAGAAATTGAAGTAGGGGGGCGGGGAGGAGAAAAGGGGTGGTGAGGGGGGGGGAAGCAGAAGGTAGAGGGGTGAGGAGGAGACGGCGGGGGAGGGGGGGAGGGGGGTGTTTCCACACCAAAAGCTTTTTTGATTTATATGCCGGAAAGGATGCTATGTCATCCTATGCAACCAAGGTGCAAGAATGGCGAAAACGAGAAGGGAAATCCTGAAAGGAGGAGGTGTAGGATCCTCCGGAATAGGAGGAGGAGGAGAAGGAGGAGGAGGAGCAGATAGGAGAGGAACGAAAGAAAGGGAACAAGAGGAGGAGGAAGAAGTTAAGAGTCGAAAAGGTGAGAAATTAAAAATTCAAAAATACAAGAAATCCCCTTAAGCTGTTATGCGATGAAGCGTGTTGATGACAATCCTTAATCTGGCGTTACAATAACTGTGGTCATCGACGCACTGTGGAGAGAGAGGCTTAGAATTTGGATGCCTCTTTCGAGGGCTCCTGAGGATAAGGATGTCCTTGTTCGAATAATAATAATAATAATAATAATAATAATAATAATAATAATAATAATAATATGATAAGCATATAATAATAACATAAGAATATAATAATATACAAATAATAATAATAATAATATTATAATAACAATAATAATAGGAACAACAGTGGTTGCAATTTATGAGTGATAACAAACGTACTTATCATAACACTGATAACAGCCGCGATAACAACTGTTAAGGCAATTGCAGTAGTAGTACTATAGTAGTAGCAGCAATAATTCACTATAAGTAGCGGAATTATTTTTGGTATGGAGGACTGCGTGCTCCGACCTCCAGCTTACTCGGAACACGTGCAAGATTTTCCACTCGAGAATAAGTTGTCAACATTATATTAATAATTTTTAGCGCAAATTAAAACCTGCTAAAATCTGTGGTCAAATAGAGTCTTGTTTCACTAACGAGGTTTGAAAGTTGTTGTTCTCGTGAGAGAGAGAGAGAGAGAGAGAGAGAGAGAGAGAGAGAGAATTTGGATTGGATTACAGAATTTAGGCTAAAGTCCAAGCGCTGGGGCCTACGAGGTCATTCAGCGCTAAAAAAGGAAATGGACAGTACGAAAATATGAAAGGTGCAATAGGAGAAAAACCTCTCAGTTTCACTGTGAAATAATTGGTAGAGGGTAGAAAACCAGATGGAAGAAAGGGGAACATGAACGGAGGTGCTGAAAAAAGAATGAAAGAGGGTGCAGCTAGGGCCCGAAGGGCCTTTTTAACACTTGGGTTTAGGGATTGATTGATTGATTGGAAGTTTTCTGGCATCCTGACATCGAAGGTCATTGACGCCGTTAGGTTTAGGGAGAATCAGCTCTTCCTTGACCACTTGTTGCCTATGGAAACAATGTCGTATATTATGAGAGATACAGAAACTGGTCCGGTTTGGTATGACGGGGCCAGAGGTCTGCACTAGGCTTTTTGTTCTTCTACCCCCCTACCCTACTTTGGCAAGAGCCCAAGATAAGCATCAGGTTAAACAAAACTTTAGATGCTTTGTATAGCAGGTCACATGTGATTTTGTTGTCCTTTCCATATCAATACATGACAAGACAATTCCTTCCTACTGCATCATACGAAAAACGCCACAAGATTTACGAAGCTCGCTTAGTAGAACGACTCATATACGTAGAGAAAGAAGGGATACAAGAAGGAGAACAGAAACGATGAGGCCAAGGGGCGCACAAGCGGATAGAATAACACTGAAAGGTGAAAGGATTAGCGTGTTCGAGTCTTTCAGATATTTAGGGACAAAGGTCTCCTCCTGTACAGCGCACAGGTCACGAACAATGGGATGCTGGAAATCACACACTAAACGGAAATTGCATACAAAAGATTATGTACGAGTCCAGTATGATGCGTATTGCCTTACTGACTTACATCATAGTACGACAATGAAACTGTATCTAAATGATATTGTCCACTGGAGAATAAACCCTTAACAAGAACGTGATGAGCCCGATAGCCGGATACTATACGTTTGTTTGTTTGTTTGTATGGTGTTTTTACGTTGCATGGAACCAGTGGTTATTCAGCAAAAGGGCCAACGGGTTGACGTGACTTCCGAACAAGTCGAGAGTGAACTTCTATCACCAGAAATACTAAACATCTCTCACTCCTCAATGGAATGGTCGAGAATTGAACCCGCGACCACCGAGGTGGGACGCAAACACCATACCAACCACGCCACTGAGGCGCTTTGGGTGATGCTATTCGTGAGTTCCCTGTGGAGACGAGATCAAGAGAAAGATGTGGCTTGGACACGTCTCCTTCGCATCACGTTTAGAAGAGAATAGCGAGTGATAGCGTCAGCTGGGTTCCTTCCCCTATGCATCAGAATGGCAGGAAGATCCTGACCTCTACTTGGACGAGAACTATGAGACGGGAGGATGGAAATCAGCGGAGATAAGTGGAAGTGAAAACACAGTGGAAGACTTGATTGAAGACATTTCATTCGACCAAGTTTGACCTCAAAGGGATCAAGGGGAAGGTGGAGACTCCGTCCAGCTGGGATAGGCGCCTTTGACCACTATAGTCTCGACCCTCTTTTACATTACCGTAATCATTGACGCTATTGGTTCTCTCTTAGAGCTTTCATGTAACAAAAGCCGATGAAAGCCAGGAAATGGAGAGGAGTTCACTTATTCAATTTGTCCTTGTCGAAAGTTTACACTCGTCTGAGCTTTATCATAATTATATGTTATTATATTACTACTATTATCATTAACAGTATTAGTTTTAGTAGTAGTAGTAGTAGTCGTTGTTTTAAAATGCCTCCAGCCCTTCCAGACACTGAAGTCGGGTCATCTCTTCCGTGCATGAATATTTACGGGCAGCTGTGAAGCAAGAGCCCGTGCCAGTACAAAGCTGGCTTAATGTTGCTGCTGCTGTGCATGACAGAGTGTGGTCACCTTTCCTATCTCTCCCATTTCCTTTTAGGGATATTCCATGTCAAGCGCATTATTCTCCTCTTCTTCCTTTCTCTCGTAACGATAAAACCGAAAATCACCTGGCCACCAGTCTCATTCTGCTGAGTCACTGTGTTTGGTAGTACCTCACAATTCGCACCTGCTGATTCATTGGCCCCCTTAGCCCTCAAGTCTCTCTCTCTCTCTCTCTCTCTCTCTGCTCATACAACTCGCAGTTTCATCCTTGTCTACGTAATTGTTGTTCGAAAAGATATTGCCGTCGTTGTTTCGTGAAAATCTAGATTTAGACGGACGATGACTTAGTGATGTCAGTTTTGCGTTATTTCGTGATAGAATGACACCTTTTTATAATCGCCACTGCAAAGGAAATATTTGTATAGATACATAAAAGAATACATTGCTGGGATTCTTCAAATGTTATGGGACGGGGTTGCTATAGTAGTAGATTCACATCACCCGTGCATCTGATGTCTAGGCCAATCCCTTACGACGCTCCTGATTGGCTCTTGATAAGCCAATCACAGGGCTGGAAACTCTCAGTCTCTCGAGAGTTCACATAGGCAGGATATATGTTCCACCTCTCTTGAGGGATACGTCTTTCCAGCCCGGTGATTGGCTTATTAACAGCCAATCATGAGCGTCGTAAGGGACTGGCCTAGACATCTGATGCACGGGTGATATGAATCATAGCCAAATGCTCTTATCCAGCCTAGCTTTGATCCAAAAAGTCGACTTATCACAGAAAGCAAGTAAAGGGCTAAATCTAAAAATAGATAGCCGTTATGAACTGAAATGAATATAGATTTTAGGCCAAAGGCCAAGCACTGGGACCTATGAGGTCATTCAGCGCTCAAGCAGAAACTGACATTAAAAAGTCTGAATGGTGTAACTGGAGGAAAACCTCAAAGCAGTTGCACTATAAACCAATTGTTAGGAGAGGGTGGAGAGTAAGATGGAAGAAAGAGAATATGAAAGGAGGTACAGTTAAAGGAATGAAAGAGGTTGCATCCAGGGGTCGAAGGGACGCTACAGCGAACCTTAAAGTAATGACAACAGTGCACCGCATGAGGTGCACTGATGGCACTAACTCCCTACGGGAATAGCCATTATGGAACTCTAGGTTAGTAAGCTATTTCCTTTGGTTTGCGAAGTTGATTTAGTTAACAAACATCGAATATCAGATTCTTTCAGTTGTTTATTCATACTGAAGAATGCATGTAACATATATGCAACATAGTAGACAGTGCATTTAAAAAAATGAAATTTTATTAAAACCTCAAAATAGCCGTTATTATTTCTTTTGTATATTGCAAATCCATAACCCTATTTTGTATATTTCACACAACTTTTTATTTTGCAGCTGTATTGAGGTGAACAATGTGTAAAAAAAATTGTCAAAAATATGTTTCTCTTTTGAAGAAATGGAAACCACCGTCCAAGCCTTCCCGCCCCCCCCCCCCCCTCTCCTCATTGTCATTTACTCCAGGAATTCCAGACTTACCAACAATGCCATCTTTGTTACATAACTTTTACATTCAAATCAAACAGAACAACCAAACTCAAATACTCTTCAAACCCCAGTGATACAGACAGATTCAGGCTCCCTGAAAAACATCGGCTTTCGGTCTCGTACATTTTTTTTATTCCTGTTGCAATATGAACTCGTTGTTGCGACTCTTCTCCTGCCGAAATCAATCTTATCAATACAGTCCTGATACCGAAACCTTTGTCATTTTCACAGACACAAGCACTCATGTGTCCTTGCCATTCCAAAACAGTGCCAAACACCCATCATGCATTTCTTCCTCTTTTAGTATGAAATCCGTGCAAATTAAAAACGCTAAGACTTGGAGTTTTCTGGTTACTGTAATGCCAGCAACGTTTGGGGCTAGAAGCATCACGCTGGTGACTTTAGCATGAAGCACAGCGGTAAGGATGATTACTTCCGGTCACAAAAGAAGAGGACCGTCTTCGAATTATAGAGGCCCATTCTCTCACCAAGGGATCGACGATCCTTTACCAAGCTCTCCTATGCCTGAAGGTACGTATCCCAAACTTCCTGAGGCAGGAATCTTCAGGATGTACTACCATTTACTATCTCACAAATGATGTGAGTCCTTAGTGAAGATTCGTCTGCTGTTTGGAATGTTTCCTACCCTCTAGGGGTTCGCTATTCTTCATTACTTAATCAATCTTCTATGGCAACAGTATCCTGCCAGTAATACTTACTATAGTAGATTCACATCAACCGTGCATCTGATGTCTAGACCAGTCCCTCAGGAGAGGTGGAACATATATCCTGCTTATGTGAACTCTCTCGAGAGACTGTGACTGGCTTATCAACAGCCAATTAGGAGCGTCGCAAGGGACTGGCCTAGACATCGATGTGAATTTTCTATAGTACCGCCCAGAAAGAAAGCAATTACATCTACACATGCATATATATCCAAGCACGAAGGAACACGTGCTTGAGAATGTCACAAAATCCACGTAAGAAGGTGAGTGGAAGAACCTGGACTTTGAACAGGTACTTTAGTAGTTTATTCTACATTTTTAAGTCCCAGCGTGAACTTGAAAATGTAGAATAAACCACGAAAGTACTTGTTCAAAGTCCCGGGTTTTCCACTCATCTTCTTACGTAGATTTTGTGATCCATACACACACATATACATATGTATATGAAGGTATATAGCAGGGTCCACAAAACACATAATAAAAAAGGTCATAGTGTTTTAACGTGAAAACGTTTTGCACATGTCCTCAATGCATCTTCAATTTGTAATTGTAACAAAAAGATTACAGTAAAAAAGACCCAGTGCTCACCAAACCATTCAGAGGAGGAGGAGAAGAAGAACGAATGACCAAAGACTTGACACCAACCTACGACTTCAGTGATTATACCTAACTACCCTTGAGTCCTTATACATCAAACGGCTGGTTCCGTCTTTGAACTCCATAACGTTTCCGCCTCTCCTCTTTATCTGGCATAACTGAAGTCGTAGGTTGGTGATGAGTCTTGGTCATTCTCTTCTCCTTCTCTTTTGAATGGTTGGTGAGCAATGGGTCTTTTTTTTACTGTATACTCTTTTTTAGGTTATATTAATTTTTGTAAATATTTTAATTTCTCTTAACTTTATTTTCAAAATAGTATTTTTGCAAATTTTAACTATTTTTATGCTATAATTACAGACTGAAGATGCACAGAGCATATGTGCGAAACGTTTCACGTTAATAAACTATGGACTTTTTGTTGATGTGTTCTGTGGACCCTGCTGTATACCATTATATATCTTCACCTGGAATCCATATATATATATTATATTATATTATATATATATATATATATATATATATATATATATATACAATATATATATATATATATATATATATATATATATGTGTGTGTGGTGTGTGTGTGTGTGTTGAAACCCTACTACCCTCGTCCATCAGATCTATAAATAATGAATACTAATTCATGGTTATATTTCCTTATCTTCTTTTCCAAACGATTTCATTAGAAATCCGATCCGAAAGTATTAGGAAGCTAAGAAGTTAAGGTACCACCACAGGATCACCATATTACCATATTTCAATATAAACATATATTATTCATCTCATAGTTCCTCGTTGGACGAGTGAGTTACGTGCTCACTTACAGATTCGGTAGTCCGCTCTGCCAAGGTGGAACTAGAGGAATGTATTTCTGGTGATATAATGTGGTTCGGATCCCACAATAAGCTGTGGGTCCCGTTGTTAGGTAACCGATTGGTTCCTAGCAACGTAAAAATATCTAATCCTTCGGGCCAGCCGTACGAGAGCTGTTAATCAGCTCAGTGGTCTGGTTAAAGTAAGTTACACTTGACTTATTCATGTTATTTACATTCCCGTTTTGAGCTGAAAATATTGCAGAGTCGCCGGAATCACGTTGCCATAACAACGGTGTTAGTTTAACAGCGAATTTGAACTGCCGTCTTACTTAAGCAGTAGATTTCTAGCGTCAATTCGCCAATGGCTATTCCTTTAACAACCTTAACTGTGTACCCCAATGTAGAACTTTGCTTTGTAATGAACATCTATCCAGGTAAACGTTTAACCTACACATAGAAGACATGACGACCCAGTAGAGGGCTAGTGCCGTCAGTGCACCTCATTCGGTGCAATGTAGGTATTACTTAGGTACTTTGCAGCGTTCCCTCGGCCCCTAGCTGCAACTACTTTCATTCCTTTTACTGTACCTCCCTTCATATTCTCTTTTTCCCATCTTACTATCCACCCTCTCCTAACAATTGTTTCGTAGTGTAACTGCTTTGAGGTTTTCCTCCTGTCACACCTTTCAAACCTTCTACTGTCAATTTCCGTTTCAGCGCTGAATGGCCTTAGTTGCCCCAGTGCTTGGCATAACGCCAAAAAATCTATATATATATATATATATAGATTATATCAAAATGTAAACAAAATCAAATAAAGAATATCACGACGCCTGATAACTTCAGATCATTCACTCTTCAATATTTGCCTCTACGCGCATTTCATCAACTCCATTACTCTGTCACTCGGTTGTGCCTCATTGCTTTGCGTTGTTTGAAAGCTTGATTTTAAGCGAGGCAGTTCTTCTTTCACTATGTTTCCATTCGGCTCATTCGTTGTTCTATTAACCTGGTCTTGGTCTACTTACAGCTCTTTGATTCATCTCTTACCGGTTCTATTTCTGGTCTAGTTCTTTCTCCTTTTATCTGCCCATTAATATAGTTTCGATATCAGTTGCGGTTTCATTTGTTCTTACTGGACCTACTAGTTCCTCGTTGGACGAGCGGGTTTCGTGCTCGCCTACCGATTCAGTAGTCCCGAGTTCGATTCCCCGCTCTGCCAACGTGGAATCAGAGGAGTTCGTTTCTGGTGATTAGAAATTCCTTTCTCAATATAATGTGGTCGGATCCCACAATAAGCTGTTGGTCCCGTTGCTAGGTAACCAATTGATTCCTAGCAACGTAAAAATATCTAATCCTTCGGGCCAGCCGTACGAGAGCTGTTAATCAGGTCAGTGGTCTGGTTAAACTAAAGATATACTTAACCTTACTGGAACCACTATTTGCTTACGCCACCTGCTTATATCTCGGTTCTTCTTTGGATAAAGTTCTCCTGTGGCCTTTTTTTTCTTTCTTTTTTCATTTGCGGATTCGCTCTGCCTGTCTGGAATAGCACTCGTCAATCCATCTCTACCTCAACCACCAGAAGTTGTAAACAGCAACAGTGTGGATTAGTTTAAAAGAGAGCTAGACAAAATCATTAGGACGCTGTGAATGCACAGTAAAACCTGGTCCTACAGATAAGTGAGCACACTATTTCTCCTCTTACGATGGACTAACAAGTCCTTGAGACATCCTAATCCTATTTTCCCTTATCCGGGTTTCTCAACACTTTCCTCTATATAGGTTGTTTTCACCTTGGATGTATTTCATTCCAAAGTGAGTGCTTGAACGGCTATTCCGCACATGTTTTTTTTCACAGAACCTGTTGCTCGTGTTTCAGGGATTAAGACCTACCTGACGTTAACCGATGTTCGAGTAATAGAATTCAGGAAGGTGTCGTCGCTGCCCTACTAGGGCCAGACTTTTTTTTTTTTTTTTTTTTTTTTCTTAAGCACTTTACCTTCTTGTAACCTCATAAACAACGGTTTCCTGCGTTCTAGGCCTGACAGCTTAGCTGTCTCTACAGTTTGAGGAATAATTCTCTCTCTCTCTCTCTCTCTCCTGGGATGACATTGCAACCTGAGTAACCAAATAGATAAGACAGACGAAGGAATATCTCTACAGACACATGTAAGTGAGCTTTCAGTCTGGTAAGTTAGACGAGAGAGAGAGAGAGAGAGAGAGAGAGGAGAGAGAGAGAGAGACCGAAGTACTCGTAACTCTTTCCATCAAGGTCGTTTCCATGGAAACGCGTCCTGTCTAGAAGTCCTTTCCAAGGATTCACATCTCCGCGATTATAAGCCTTACCTAATCTGCTTCCCCTTTGCCTGGGGAAATAATAATAAGCTCGTTTTGGACGACGAGGAGTCTTTTTGAGAGGGCGGAAGGGGGGAGGGGGGAGGGGAAAGGGGGGGGGGGGTTTGGGGTGCGACGGCTACGGTAACTGCTTAGCAACGTGTCTGTGTTGTATTGCATCCTTCTGCTTAGAGAGCTGTGACGCTGTAGGTATGTACACACAAAGTCTCACTGTAGGAATTAACTTCTCTCGTTTCCATTATAACATTCTATCAAGCTTTTCAAACCCCAAACACACACATACACAATCGCATATATATATATATATATATATATATATATATATATATATATACATATACATATACATATATGCTCTACTCTTTACCTTTTCACCAGATACTTACTAAGTAATTGCAATTACCATGATATCCTCACAACTTTTCATTCTGGATACTCTTGTCACTTCCAGGTCTCTAAGATCTAACTGATGAACCAAAAGAAGAAATCTGAACGTCTGTAGCCATATATATTTGTAATTCATATTATATATACTTACACATATACAATCTGCAAGCGGTGTCAGGCTGAGGTTATAATTCTGGTTATTATAATCCCCAGGCGACAAAGACCACTGATGCCCGGTGGATGATTATTCGAGAGCGTCTGGCATTTCATGGCGAATCAGCACCACTGAAACTTCGGATGAAATTTGGGGAACATTTCCATGATGAAAATCTCACCAGGTAAAGAATCTCGACTGACATTTTGTTAGTGGCATTTGGAAACCGCCGCACACTTTTCATAATTCACGCGGGTTCGGACAACGCAAAAATCATCGGGAGGGAAATCATTTGTACAAAAATCCCTCAAACTTTATTCTCATTTCTCTATCCCTTGCCTGTCTGCCTGGTGGTGTGTGTGTGTGTGAGAGAGAGAGAGAGAGAGAGAGAGAGAGAGAGAGAGAGAGAGAGAGAGAGAGAGATTAAGCTTGTGCGTATTTCAGACATTGTTTATTATTCGATATACTTTGTTTGAGTCTGTCCTCTTTGTAGTATCTGATTGTTTGTGGTTTTAGTGTCTGCTTGCTTTTTTGTTTATCATTTGGTATACCTTTGTTTGAGTTTTTTTTTTTTTTTTTTTTTTTTTTTTTTTGATCGTTTGTAATAGTGTCTGCTTGATCGCTTTTTTTTTTTTTTTTTTTTTTTTTTTTGCCGGGTTCTGAGATAATTTTTTTTTAATGGTCTTCCTACCAAACTTCTGTCGTCATTCCAGCTTGGTGTCTGCCCCCGCTACCTGGTCTACAGAATTCTACATAACCCACAAAAGTAACAGCATTCGTAAAGGTTCGTAGTTTTCACAAATTAAGAGTTCGGTAAGGCTACAATTTCAGGTTATAATATCTGTTAGTTTATAATATTTGTTAGTCAACACCGACCGACGTGAATCCTCATCAGTGTCATCTCCATCTGTTAAAATTTGTCAAAAGTCAACAGTGGCCGCCTATTCCAACTTATTGAGGGCGGCCCTCGTCAACAGACATTCTCGTTGAATACCATAGTACCAGCTAAGGGTGCCTAGTTGGGTTCAGAGGTACCACACATAACTATTTCTCATTATAGCAAACCTTGGCATTAACAGTACATTAATTTCAACTTGGCCAGAAACGATGCCTTAGTCAGTTCGCCAAAGATAGACGGAATAATCTCATTAAGGTCAACATCTAACAAACAAACAAAAAACCTATAACAAAGATCAACATTTAAAAAATATATATATTTGGAAATGTTCAGAAATGTCAGAAGCAGTATCTCGTCAAGGTCAACCGTGTGAAAATCAATATCCCATCTAAGGGCAGCGAATTCCTGAAATGTACTATGTCGGTATTGCACCAGCCCTGGTTTGTTTTGTTATTTTGTTATTTTTTTCTTTTGCCATGCCCTTAGAACAGATTAATATAGTCCACACAGCAAGTAATTTGGGTGTGAGAAACATAATGAGACTAATTTCAAGAAAATTCTATGGTTAGTTTGTAAGATATGGCGTCCCGCTTTTTTCAGGCAAAGATCCCAGTACTGGGATACATCAAGGGGAAAATGGTTCCCGATATCTCGGGAAAATGTTTCCCGATATCTCGGGAAAATGGTTCCCAATATCTCGGGAAAATGCTTCCCGATATCACGGGAAAATGTTTCCCGATCCTCGGTTACATCTCTGGAAAATGCCTGGTTGTAAACAAGAATTTTCACTGCACCTGACCGGGGAGCGTGTTTTAAATAATAATTTTGTGATCAGCAGACGCAAATAATAATATTGTGACTACAATCAACCACTCCAAAAGAGAACTTGATGAGTTAACATTACCATCGGACACCAAAGCTGAGAATATTCATTCCTCTGCAACCGAGCCCAATGAGACTCTCTCTCTCACTGTCTCGTATCAGGCGAAGAACAATCACGCCATACCAGATGGGCTTAAATGGCGATAAAGACAATCATACGGAAAGAACTAACAAAGCCATAGGAAGGCCTGGCTCTGAATTTCTCAATATCTCTATAGACCTTCACTTAAACCTTGCGACTTATTCGCATGATGAATAAAAGCGTTCATAACTTAGCAAAAAGTCCGACAGTACGAAGTAGGCCTATAACGCCCTGTAATAAGTCAGTGAGCCTAAGAATGACAGTAGGCGTGGTAATTTTGCTCCAACCTTGAAACGAACGACTGGTTCGTTCTTGATTTCATTTCCCATCGTCCATCTTCCAAAAGGTAGTAGACCTTCGTCTCTTCTCATCGATTACGGGGCCTCCGCTGATATTAAAAAGCTTTAAATATCTGCGGCTCTTGGCGCCCAGTCGCGCACCTAATATTCTTCAGTGTACCTCTCTACGCTGTGTGTCTCACATGCGTCGTTTATTCACAAAAATAAAAAAAAAATTGAAAAGGAGGAAAAAAAATACTGGGAATAGCAAGATCTTTGCTTAGTTGAAGAACTCTCTCTCTCTCTCTCTCTCTCTTCCCTATTGCGAGTGCGTCTGTACGTGCACCTCACTTGGCTTCATCCTCTACGTACCCTATATCTCCTCAGCGCCTTCCTGTCCCCGGCCTCCTTCTGGTCTTCCTCCAAGCCTCCCCTGCAACAACCCCCCACCCCAACCCTTCCCCCACCCCAAGCCTTAATCCCATCTCCATAGAGACTCTCCCTACATGGCCCTCCTACGCCTCCTTCCTTCTTCGTCTCCAGAAAGGACTAAGGTTAACGACCTGGCTGCTGGCTGCTGCTACGGCACAAGAAGAGAGAAAAGAAGAAGAAGTATGGGGACGCCGGCGGCCTCCAGTTCAGTGGCCTGCGCTTCCTCGTTGTTGTTTTGTTACTTTTGAACTTCACTTTATTGTCGTTTGTCTGCTGACTACATTTCTGCGAGTTTTCTTCCCGTTTGCGTTCCTCGCCCTTTTCTTCATTCCACACTGTAGTGGCTCTCTTTTACTTCCTTTACCAGTAGGTCTTCCTAATTATCACTGACAAATTCATTAAAGCCGGTGGCAATCTTCATGGAAATCTGGTGCGCAGTGCAGAATCCCTTTCCGACAAGACTAGAATATAAACAAATGAAAGTTAACCGCTGGCAAGTAGTCATCTTCCAGTTGTAATTAACTCACCATTAGCTACTTCAACTTCTTTTAAATATAGATATGGATCGTATCATTCTCATTAATCTATCTCTCTCTCTCTCTTTCTTTATTCACTCACACACACACACGGACGTATCACCGAATGATGAAAATACGGAACGTGATGAACATATGAAATACAGACAGAATCCACGAAGTGTACTTTTATAACATTTTCTCAGTGGTCAGTCACCTCCCTGCGTAATCTTTTAATTGTCTTGTCCCTTCTTCCGAGCAGCTGGGCTTAATCCTTTGTAAACCTCTTAAATCGTAACCGTGTTTTGGGTAGGTCTATTATAATTCTTCAACTGTGTTAGATTCCAGGTAAACATATTTCCCTTTATAGTCCCTACCTGTCATCTATACACGAGCTTTCTTTGTCAACTTATTTTAATATTCATATCAGTCTGCTTAGTGAAGGACGAGAAGTCGATAGGCCTCGCAGCAGCGATACTCCATTGTTTCACTTTCCTTCGTGGAGTCTGTCTTTATATAATATAATAGATATCTATATCTTTATATATATATATATATATATATATATATATATATATATATATATATATATATTCGTCTCTATTTGGAATATAATGTTTACTTTTTCAACAGACATATTTGTATTTATAAAAGCCATGATGACATCTGCATTTCTAGGCTTCGTCACTCTTTTTTGGAACCTTGTCACTACGGTTCCAAAGACACTAGACAAGACAGGTTGCTGCTGATGTATAACTGACATGTTCAAGAGAGGGGCAAATTCACTCCTGCAATTTGCAGACGTCATTATTCCCTCACATCTATCTCTTCATTACCTTCTCCTACAACTTGTCCTCCCTCTGGAGGCCGACTTCCCTTGAGTTTATAGTCTGTTGACTCTGTCCATAAGGGTTTTCGACTAATGATGACTTAAAGATGGGAAGAGAGAAAGACAGAATGACCCAAGTGATCAAACAAACGAGGAAACTCTTAGACTCCCGGCACCGAATACGTCAGGTTGAGATTCAGCTGTTTCTTCGTTTGGGTCCTGAGTTGAGTAGTTTTCGAAGCAGAGAGCGTTTCCAAAAAGTGTGAAGAAGAGAGATGTTAAGGAGATATTTATGAATATTACAAGTGGATATGTGTGTAGCATACATACCTACATAACCAAACACACACACACATACACACACACACACACACACACACACACACACATATATATAGTATAATATATATATTATATATATATATATATATCTATATATATAATTATATATATATATATATATATTATTGTCATAGTGCAGGAAAACCCTACAAAGAATTGGCTCGACTCAAAAATGCCACCCCCACCTTTTTTTTTTTTTTTTTTTGGAAAGACAAAACTGACCTGGAATGGCCCACAACTATAGTCAGAAAATGAATAGAATAAATACCTTAATAGAAACTTCTGAAATGACTTTGAAAGGATTGAAGGTAAACGTAGTATGTCCACTTACAAGCATAATTCTATGAGGTAATCAGAAGAATAAAATTACAGGAGCCCTAACTGGCTCCGTGGTACTGAATCACTAATGACTACTATCTACAATAAATATCAAGAACAAATGTGCCACTGGGTTGCAAGCAATAAACCACTTAATCTAGTGATCACATATGGCGCACGAATATATGGATCGAACTCTTAATAATAATAGCAATACACAAGAAAATGGGCGGAACACATATATATATATATATTCCAGGAAGAAGGGAAGGTATTAGTATTGACGAGGGCGTTCAATGAAGGCCAGGCCCTGGGATCTATAAGGTCATTCAGCGCTGGAAAGGAAATTGAGAGCAAGTAGGCTTGAAAGGTGCGACAGGAGGAAGGAAAACTTCAAAGCAGTTGCACTATGAAACAATTGTTAGGTAAATAGACAATACTACCAAAATCACCCATATCACATTAGGTAAAATTGGTGTTTAAATAACGTATATTCTTGTTGGTTGATCGTCATCAGCGTAACCAATGTATATTTATATAGGACCTTGAGCGTAACTATGGCATCAATGTTCTCCGCTTATTGTAGCGAACGTGTCGACGACATTCTTTTCGTTGCTCTCACTGCCGTTTCTCTGACTCAAACGTCTCCTGGTGTGTTTGTTTGTTTGTGTGAATGGTGTTTTTACGTTGCATAGAACCAGTGGTTATTCAGCAACGGACCATCGACTTTACGTGACTTCCGAGCCCGGTCGAAAGTGAACTTCTACCACCAAAAATACACGTCTCTCACCCCTCAGTGGAATGACCGAGAATCGAACTCGCGGCCACCGAGGTGGCAGTCCAAGACCGTACCGATCACGCCACTAAGGAGGCGCTCCCTCTCCTGGTGTGTGGCACTTTCAGGCTTCATGCGCTGCCTTGAAAAGGACTAGTGTGTGTAGCTCTTCTATGGACAGATTAAAAACCATCTTCGTTTGATTTCAATGACTTTTCACAGATGACATTGATTGACTTTAGAATGTCAGTCTCTGAATAAAGAAAAAAAAGCCGACCAAGAATAATTCATGGAAGACCCTTCCTGGACAAGATTAAGCTCTAAGCAGCGTCTTAAATATAGAAGATAATATGCCATGGACTGTAGTGGTCATTTCCCCATTACTATCTATTCATCGCCTTTGACATTTCAAATTCCACAATCTGCCCATCTGGTCTAAGTTCCCATAATCTGATATAACAACGATCTTCTTCAAGGCCTATAGTACTTGTTACTGTCGCCTCAGCTGTTTGAAAGCGTACACACTCAATTGTTACTGGTAAGAGTCACAGTGAGGAGGACTGAAAGCTACTGGAGAGAGTGAAAAATTCTTCATTTCTGGTAATCCTTGCTGTTTTTTTTCTCTCCGTATTTCGGGCCACTTTCCACGTCAAACAAGGAATGAGTGAGTCAGAAATCCTATTGCATCGAGAGCCTTTAGCCGTTATTCAGATGGAAAGTTTCAAGTATCTACTGCATTTAATTAGTACCTTTTTCATTGCCATTCTTGTCATTACTGAAGTTGACTAGAAATTCACTGCATGCTGACTGGTGACCATTTAGTTCGATTGTTGATGAAAACACTGCCATTTTATTGATCACCGGCTATTTGCATTGTTTGTAGATGTGTTTATAAATAAACACAACAATAGTTGCCAAAATATAGTTGTTCTTTTGAGAAATAAATTAGAATCACAGAAGATGTATATTAAATGTAGATATAAAATTAATATTTCCAAGTTTGAAACTAAAGAATTTTTAAACTATACGTTTTGACTTTGATTCATATTGTTTTTGTAGCCAAATGTTATCTAAGTTTACATATATATATATTTTTGTATTAAGAGACTTATAGAAATAATGTAAGTTACTGAAATGTAATTGTATTTTTATAATAAAAGATAAAAAAAAAATTGTTCGATACCAACTTTCGGTATCTGACAATGATTCAGCGATTTGTGCTGTTGCCCACTGATTCTTTTCCCGCAGCTGAATGAACATTTCAAGGTGGACTTTATATGATTTTATCGTACCGCATAACTCACCACGGTACGGTGCAGTGTCAGAAAAGGACGCTTCAGTATTCCTACCTTCTCTTTTCATCATTTCCAAAAGTGACCCAAAGTGCGCTTTACTTTGGATCAGCTTTGGACACTGATGTCCCCATGTGACCTGCTGTGACTTGCTACCTTCCAATCTTAATTGAAAACTCCCAGGTTGCATGAACACACGCTCCTGTTGATGTATGTTGCACCTCTCCTGCGGGATACTTTTGAAAGACGTATCCCTCAGGAGAGGTGTAACGTACATCCTGCCTATGCGCACTCTCGAAAGAGACTGAGAGTTTCCAGCCCTGTGATTGGCTTATCAACAGCCAATCAGGAGCGTCGTAAGGGACTGGCCTAGACATCAGATGCACGGGTGATGTGAATCTGCTATAGCTCAGTTCACATTAGATAACAAGATAAAAAAATGTAACACATTATGAAGAATACAAATCACGTAAATAAAAGCCACTTTTTAGAAACTTCAGTGCACAAGTACTGGCTTGTCTCCCGTGCATCAGCATCTAACAATGTAGCTATCAAATTATATTGGTGGGACTGGAGAAAAAATATATATCCTAACAGCGACAGCTGTTTTATATAAAAAAAAGAACGATGAGGTTTTCAGCAGGAAGTATACCTATTATATATATATGCACACAAGCCGCTGCTAAAATAAGGGGCCTTTTTGTTTACCATTACCAGACTGCCCGCGCATGACCACAGCATCTGATCTACCTACGTGCTGTCTTAGATCGTGGATCGACCTGACTTGAAATATTGATTGATTAATTAGTTCATGCTGGCGTCGCAACGACGAGGTTATTGACGCCGTGACTTGAAATAGAATGACGTAAACGAAACCAGCCCAAGATTGCGCTGTTCGAAAAGGACTATGAACCGGAAACTATATTCTAAATGTTACATAAGATCCTGATTCAATTCTGTACCAATTAACACGGGGAAATTCCCAGCCATAGATGTTGCAGATGTTTATGCTAATAAGAATTCAAAATGAAATCCAAGAAAGTCAAGTCACTTGCCCTTTTTGCCTTTTAACTGCAAATGCATCTTCGCAACGATATTCACAGTAACCAATCAATCAATACGCCACTTGAAGAGATCTGCAGAGCTAAGTTACCCCCCAAACCATACCTACCACATCTTCTACAATAATAAACTCCAAGTGGATCTTGTCTGTCCTTCCCCCTCCCCCCACCCCCCGTGACAGTAAGGGAAACAAGACACAGACACTTCCCCATGCAAACAAGTTTGTCCGCCCTGGGTGGGAGCGGGTAGGTAGGGGAATGGGAGGGTAGGGGAGACGTCCACCTTCTTCCTGCGAATCTGTTTGTTCGCCCCAGGTGGGGGCGGAGTAGGTATGGGACCAGGAAAGTAGGGGAGACACCAGCGCCGGGTTCCAGCTCATCAGCCGTAGTATAAAGTTTAACTCTACACTTCAATTAAATGGCAATAACCACAGACCCGCAGGACCCAATTGGTTACTAGCAACGGGGCCTACAGCTTATTGTGGGATCCGAACCGCGTCGAGAAATGAATTTCTACCACCAGAAATAAATTCCTCTGACTCCGCGTTGGCTGAGCCGGGAATCGAACCCGGACCCTGTGATCGGTAGTCGAGCATGTTACCGACTCGTCTAACGAGGAACTAGTAGACCCGCAGAAAAGTTAACCCAGATCAATGATGAAGTAGGAAATATCCTTCAAGTTTATCATTTTCCATTGTATTTACATTCTTTGTTCATCGGATATAAACACACAAACACGTACACACACACACACATACACACACACACACACACACACACACACATATATATATATTATATATATATATATATATATATATATATATATTTACATATATACATATAATGTGTCTGGAAGGAGATTTATCCATTCTCTGTTATAACAAATTTGGTAACAGAAGGACATTTTAGTAAGTATGTGGAATAAGAGGGACTGAAATGATTCTAAATGTACAGATAAGACAGCAATTAACAAAAAAAAAAAAGCTTACGTTGTAAGATGAACACACTGTTTTAGGTGATTTGAAGAGAACAGAGGACAATAGTTTAGTGAGAAGAGGAAAATAATTAAAGTTTTCCCTGGTTCGACTACCTGTGTTGTTTTTAAGTGTTTTTGCCTACGGTGCATGTTTTACGCAATTGGTAATATTCACTGGATTATATGTGTGTGTGTATATATAATATATATATATTCATAATAAAAGGCCATAAAAACGTCAAAATATAGAAATTAGGCACTGTATTTCATAGTTACTTACTTTCTACATTTTGGCGTTTTTATAGGCTCCTTTCATTAGATAGAATTCTTCTGTTGCAACAAGACATACAGCCATATATATATATATATATATATATATATATATATATATATATATATATATATATATATAATGTGTGTGTTTGTGTTTATTACTAAAAGAACCTCACTGAAAATGAATGGTATCTAGCAGAAATATTCAATAAAAAAAAAAGTTACAAGTTTTCCAAGGCTAAGAGTCCTCGAATTGAAGGTCACGTAGTAGTCCAGCTGTATTCAATTATATGTGTATGTGATATTGTTAAAAAAAATGAGAGGAAACATTAATAAACAGCAGGTGAGATTCGTCCACTGAAGCCAACGGCAATATCACCTTCACTTCTCAGTATCTTGGGAAAGGAAAATGACAGCAATGTTGATCTGTATGATACGAAAGTCACCAAAGAACTGAGGACGGGTTTGCAGCTCAGAAGAAAAACAAAATACTAAGTAGTGGGGCTTTGGTTGCATTGATCTAATGCGGAAGATTGAAAATGTGCAACAGCTGATTTGCCTCGAGATAGAAAGTTATCAGCATCGGCCCTTACCTGACCTTACAGACCTTACAGCTCGTTCGGGTTGCCCCAGGCCCCTTAGTGTGAGGCACCTCTCACAAGACGAAGGTGAAAGGTGTTCTAGGGGAGCTGACAGGTGCAGCGGAGTTCGGAAAGGGTAGTGCTCGAGAATAGGACAGAATATAGAACTTAGGCCAAAGGCCAAGCGCTGAGACCTATGAGGACATGGAGCGCTGGGAAGGAAATTGAGAGCGCTCGAAGTGTCGGGGGGAACTCTGGCGGTGGAAGAAGCAGTATAAGGGTATAAGTTCAAAGATTGGATGGATGAGACCGAGTGTGGCGAGGGAAAACAGTTAAGTTATGAGAGCAGAAGCAGGTGGCTCTTGAAAGGAATAGAGTGGGTTTCGAAGAATATGAAAGTATGATTGTGCTTGGTGTTTTAAATGCGGTGACAGGGACCAGAGAATGAAATGGAGTGCTTGCCAAATAAAGCGTTTCTGAATTAAATGAGAGTGGATAGCTTGTTGCAGAAATATGTTTGGTATGGGGCTAGACTGTTAGCAAAATATGTTTGGTATGGGGCTAGATTGTTAGAAAATATGTTGGGAATGAGACTACACTTAGAATGTATGTCGGGAATGAGGCTAGGTTATTAGAATAAGCGGTCGCCAAAAAATTTCCATTTTCTTTTGTTTAGATGTCAGAGCAGAGCAGATGGACGTAAAGACGAGAAAAGCAGTGTCTGGACGCGTGTATAATCATTATTTGGTTGAAGCAAAAAAGTAAGAACAGCAAAGTATAATTTGTTAGGAAGGGATGAAACTATATTGCCAATAATCATAAAGTAATTCAAAGCTATAAGATCAGTGTTATTAGCGTTTCTTTTTCTTATCGAGAAAGTCTTATTGGTGTTGGGGCACGAGAAACTCTTATATAACGAATTATTAGTTACTATTTCAGTAAATAAAAGCTATTCACAAGAAACAAGCCCAGGGGGACATTGACTCGAAATTCAAGCTTCCAAAGAATGTTAGTTTCTGATCGCGATACAGAGCCAAGAATTTTTCATTGGTCTAACTTTTGCATTTTTCCTTTCTCAGAATTAACGGGTTGTTGCTTTGCTTCTGAATCCCGTTAGATCGGTTTTCCCTGAAATGCAAAAAAAGAAGGTAAAAAAATGTGAAAGACATCTGGATATAGCGCATAAAACAGCCAAATTAAAAACTTGAGTTAACTCACATAACTGCGCTTTAATCACTGGTGGAGAGGGAGCATTACTCGACTAATTGCTTCCTTATTCAGATCTGGCTTCTAATTTTGGCGTGGAAGGAGACATAGCATTTATATGTAGAGTACGTTACGTGGAAATAGTTGTTGCTCTGTCTTTTGTCACCATGAAATTAGCCCAACAGAAGAAAATGCCGACTTTATTTACCGGCACGTTTCCTCTAAACCACAATACTAGTACTTATTCATGAGTCAAGATAAAGGCGCCAGAGGACGAATCCATTTATAGGCGAGGATGAATCCGGAGTGAACAACTAGGCCTAGTTAAATTCGTTATGACCTGTCAAATGGAAAGCATAAGTTGATGTTTCACGATGAAACGTAATAAGCTGGTAAAAAAGATTCCATTAGTTGTATATGTCGTTATTACTAATAAAAGTAATAAAAAGAGAAACGTCGTCAGTAATTCATGTAGTACTATAAGTCTACTTCGAAATCTGGCGCGGAGTCCACCGAAGCGTCTGGCTGTATGCTACAACAAATCACCGAACACGGGTTCTCTTTTAACGGTAAAAATCATGTACTCGGATTTAATCTGTTTACCACGGGACTTGTTTTTACGTTACATAAAATGGATTCATTTTACCCTTAAGCCTCCCATTCCATCAAGCTGAAAAATGAAATGTCATCTGCAGTAAATCTCGCATAATGAACAGCTCCGTTGCTTTTGAATATCCAGAAAAGTACAGAAAGAGAAATCTAAATATGACGAGAGACGAGAGACAGGTTTTTCATGCACTTTCACAATAAAAAAAAGAAAATAAGTAAAAACGAGAGAGTTTTCTGTACATCGTATAATTCAGGCAGCCGGAAATAAAAGCTACTGAGACTAGGAGGTAGCAATTTGGTACGTTTGATGACTGGAGGGTGGATGATCAACGTGCCAATTTGCAGCGCTCTAGCCTCGGTAGTTTTTCAGATCTTGTTGTATATGATTTAGCTGGCTTTGTGCCAGCACGGGCTCTTGCTCCTAGAGCAGCCCCTAAGAAGATCTGAGGGCAGACAGAAACCTAAACAATACTCCAGATATCTTGTGTTTTACTTTCAATTAGCGCCATATGGCGCTAATTGAAAGTAAAACACAAGTCTGGAAAAAAGAGAGATTGCATAATGCATAAGTATAAAAAATGATAAAAGATCCTATCTAAAGAAATTTTTTTGTTTTTTTTATCTATATATATATATATATAGTATATTATATAGATATATATATATATATATATACACATATACATATGTATGTTATATATAATGATCTTTAATTCCCTTGTAGCTACAAAAGGATTAAAAAGGAAAAATATCTATTAAGTTTTATATACACATACACATTTCCTCACACTATAATATATATATTATATATACGCATATATATATATATATATATATATATATATAGATATATATATATATTTAATTATAATTATATATATATATATATACGATTATATATACGGATATATATTGGCTTGACTACTCTCCTTCTTCGCAAAATTGAAAAAAAAAATTAAAAAAAGCGTTAATTGCGTGACCCGGGATTTGTAACGAAAGGTCGAGTAGGATTCGGCTAACCCTATCTCTCTCTCTCTCTCTCTCTCTCTCTCTCTCTCTCTCTCTCAAACGGAGTGAAGCATCCGATGAAACAAGAACCGGATGGATAGTTCTGATGGGGATCATGTGCTATGGTAGATTCACATCAACCGTGCATCTGATGTCTAGGCCAGTCCCTCACGACACTCCTGATTGGCTGTTGATATGCCCATCACAGGCCTGAAAACTCTCAGCCTCTCTCGAAAGTTCACATACGCAGGATGTATGCTCCACCTCTCCTGTGGGATACGTCTTTCAAAAGTAGCCCTCAGGAGAGGTGGAACATACATCCTGCCCATGTGAACTCTCTCCAGAGACTGAGAGTTTCCAGCCCTGTGACTGGCTTATCATCATCAGCCAATCAGGCGCATCGTAAGGGACTGGGCTGGACACCAGACGCACGGTCGATGTGAATCTACTAATAGTAGTCTATATCCATTACTTCACCTGGATCACTCTATCGATAAAGATGATTTTCTATCCAGGTCAGCGTTTGTTAGAGAGAGAGAGAGAGAGAGAGAGAGAGAGAGAGAGAGAGAGAGAGAGAGAGAGAGAGAGAGAGAGAATATATTTAATGAAAGACTCTTGGAAAAGACATATCGCAGGATAGTTAGTTACTTGGCGTTCCAAGTAACCTCATCAACCAAGCATGGTTCTTAATAATAATAATAATAATATTACTTAGGAAGCAGACCCTCTCTCAAGCATACTTTATTAAAAGTAATGGCTACTTCAGCAGCGTTATACTTGTAGAGATTCTTCTCTATTTTCCGAATAGCGGCTTTTTCCGTGCTACTTAGAGAGGCTACTAGAGCGCCTATGGAGGTCATGATCAAATACAGTCAAAATTGGTGTATATATTTGAATTTTACAGATAAACTATGATACCATAGTCATCAAAGTCATTAACGATATCTCTCTCTCTCTCTCTCTCTCTCTCTCTATCTTGAAGCAAGCGAGCTTTCATCTGGAGCTGCCAGACATCCTCGGGCTGGGAAGCTGAGGGTGGACTGATCTTGGAGTGGTGTCCGTGGCTTGAGACCCGGTTCAAGCCACCAATGAAAACGAAGACCCACCGCCACCAGTCAATAGTAGATCAGCATGGGGCAGACACCCTGCTGTCAACCCCAATATAAAGGAGGTCGGACACCACACCAAGATCAGTCCACCCTCAGCTTCCCAGCCCGAGGATGTCTGGCAGCTCCAGACGAAAGCTCGCTTGCTTCAAGAGAGAGAAGAGAGAGAGACGAGGGGGGGGGGGGGGGAGAGAGAGAGAGTGGAGGAGGAGAGGAGAGAGATCGTTAATGGACTTTGAAGACTATGGTATCATAGTTTATCTGTAAAATTCAAATATATACACCAATTTTGACTGTATTTGATCATGACCTCCATAGGCGCTCTAGTAGCCTGTTTAAGTGGCACGGAAAAGCCGCTATTCGGAAAATAGAGAAGAATCTCTACAAGTGTAACGCTGCTGAAGTAGCCATTACTTTTAATTAAGTTTGCTTGCGAGAGGGTCTGCTTCCTAAGTACGATAATCAATAAAATAATAATAATAATAATAATAATAATAATAATAATAATAATAATAATAATAATAATAATAATAATAATAATAATGGGAATTAGAGAAATTAATAAAGGTACGGTTTAGAATTCTTTTCCATAATGTCTTTATGACTTGCAAGGAATTGGTGGTTGGAAATATATCCCATAATAATAATAATAATAATAATAATGGGCACAATTTTCAGTGTCGAAAATGATAACAATGATTGCAGGTCCACAATAATATCGCATGTGAAGTATATAAAGTGTTTAATGATATAGCTTTCGAACCCTGCACCAGGTTCATCCTCAGCACTTTGCTGAGGATGAACCTGGTGCAGGGTTCGAAAGCTATTATCATTAAACACTTTATATACTTCACATGCGATATTATTGTGGACCTGCAATCAATAATAATAATAATAATAATAATAATAATAATAATAATAATAATAATAATAATAATAATAATGTGGAATTAGAGAAATTAATAAAGGTGCGGTTTAGAATTCTTCTCCATAATGTCTTTATAACTTACAAGGAATCGGTGGTTGGAAATATATCACGATAACTACAATAGAGGAATTAGAGTTACAATACATTGAGAAAGAAAAAAAATAATCTTAATAAGCCCAAGACTAAAGAGGGACGTATTCTCGTATGTCCTTGAATCTCCATCACCTACCGAGGCTAGAGGGCTGCAAATTGGTATGTTGATCATCCACCCACCAATCATCAAACGTACCAAATTGCAGCCCTCTAACCCCAGTAGTTTTAACGGTATTCATGGTTAAAGTCAGCCATGACCGCGCGTCGGACAACGCTATAGAACAGGCCACCAAAGGGCCGCTGTCTGAAAGTTTCGTGAGCCGCGGACAGAAAACTCAATTGCGCCGAAGATGCGTGACTTGTCCGTCTCCTTCGCCTCCTCCTCCTCGTCCTTTCACTCGTCCCTTTCTGTTACTTTCTCCCTCGATTTGCCGCTGCTTCTTCTTCCCCCTTTCTTTATTTTATAGATTAGTCCTTCTCCTCGGTTCTTTGTCTTCCTCCTCTCCTTATCTCTCTCTCCTTCAGTCTTTGTTTCTTCTCTCCACGTGTTCTCCTCCTCCTCCGCCTCCCCTTTAATTGTTTCCATTACTTCTTTTCTTTCGTTCTTCTCTTCTTTCTTTGTCGGTTTTTCCCGCCATCCTCATCTTCCTCTTCCTCCTCTCCACTTGTTCCATATTTTTTTCTATTTTGCATCTTCCTCGTCGTAGTCCTCAACAGTTTTTTTATTCCCCAGTTACTTGTTTCCAATTCCTATTTCATCCATTCTACAGGGTGGTCCGAAATTCTTGTTACCTCTACCAAAAAGTACCAATAATAGAGGTACGAGTATTGCAATAATACAAAATACATATCCAGGATTCAGTTTATTCGTGTTACCCGTAAATATTATTTCAATTTTCACGATTTTTTTTGTCCTAATAGTGTTTAATTTTTTTTCAGATGGTTGGAAGCAAATAAACTGAATCCAGTACATCTTCTCTATTACTATATTACTCGTTGTTCTATTGTTGCAGTGTTCTTATTTCGTTCTATTTTTCTTACAGTGAATAACTGGATCCAGGATATGTATTTTGTATTATTGCATTACCAATTGTTGGAACTTTTTGGTAGGGGTAACAAGACTTTCGGACCACCCTGTACTTTCATTATCATCCATCCCCTATGCTATGGCCCTCTGCCATGAAGCCTTCCTCTTGCTCACAGATCACCTGGAATGAGGTCATGCAGGATGTGAAAAGGACGATACTATGATTTCAATCAGCAACTCCTTTTATTGAAGAGCTAATGGGCCGGATAGCATTTTGGCGATGTAACCGAGCTCTGGGACCTTTCCCAGCAGAAAACGGGACGCCATAAAAAAAAAAAAAAAAAAAAAAAAAAAAAAAAAAAAAAAATTTCCTTGACAATCCAATATGCTTCCCACGCCCTAGATTGTTTTAACGGTGCTAATCTTACCTAACCTGACCCAACCCACCCTAACCTAACTTGACCTAATGTCATGGCCAGAAAAAAAAAGAAAAAAAAACAAGGAAAAAACTAAACAGGGCTGGTGCAACATTAGCATACATCTCAAGAATTTGTGGCCGGGCAACAGCGACCTCTTCTGTCAGTTCGAAGACAACCAGAAAGAAGAAAGGAAACGGACGAAGGCAGCGCCTAACTGTGGAGGAGGGTAGGACATAATATTTCTCCTTGTTGTAGGATCAAAGGTTCAGGAAAAACAGAATCTGCTGGAGACTTCCAAAGTTCTTAGAAGGAAAGAAAAAAGGCGGTCACTGAATAGTACAGCAATTATATATATATATATATATATATAATATATATATATATATATATATATATATATATATAAATAATTCAAATTCTCACAAGTACTCCTCAATGAACCAGAAAGAAACACAGGAAGTACAATTCTTAGTTTGTTCCAACAGCTTCGCCTTCTTTATTCGTGGTTAGAAGAATACAACTCTATATATATAATATATATATATATATATATATATATATATATATATATATATATATATATATATATATATGTGTGTGTGTGTGTGTGTGTGTGTGTGTGTGTGTGTGTGTTTGTGTATCTATAATCAACTGGAACCTCTTTCCGGATACAAATGTATTTTCAAAAACAGTTGTTCTCCTTACATAATTCCCGAGATGTATACTAGTATTTAACCACCTCCGTTTTCTTTCTCTGTAGATTTCGGTGCATGATTGGAAGAATAGTTTAATGAATGTGGGAAACATGCTGAAATTATTTTCAGAAAGATTCTATGGTTAGTTTTCAATATATGGCGTCCCGCTTTTTTCAGGGAAGGTCCCTGGTACTCTGCTACAGTTCGGGAATACGCTCCCCCGGTTGGACCTGCGCCTTCGACCTCTACTTCCACCGGCAACGATTCCACGAAGTGAAATATCTGTTGTGACGCAGATACGGCCTATATATTTCAGCTGAGACTTCTCACGCAGTCAACAGATTTACTAAACGATAACCATTCCGTTTTCCGTAAAAGGGGAGTAAAGGAGGAAGAAGTGGTGCAGTGAAGTCGTTGTTTTTTGGCCTAAAATGAAGGGGGGGAAAGTATGAGCAAGATTATACGTATTGGAAAATTATTTATATATATATCCATACATACGTATATTCATAAACGAGCGCGCGCACACATATTTCGTAATCAAGTGTCAACAAGCGGGTGACCTTATAATCCAAAGATCGTGACCCTAGAAGCGTTTTCTAATAGACAATGAGACTAAAAACTCATAACTTCCCCGTAAGCAGAGAAGTAAAGGGAAAATAATGAGATCGATACCAGGGACTGAATACGACTTTCCAAGTCGTGTATTTACACAAAGTCAACAGAATTTTCTGAAAGACTCCTTGTAATAAATGTTGATTTACGGACGACCTTGTTCTTGAATAATCTTTGCGACTATGGCCAGGAGTACACGAGCCACTCTGTGGCGCCACAGAGTGGCGTCGGTGTGTGGCGCGCATGTGGCTTCCCATAGGTTTGAACACTGTCTATAATGTATCTCTGAAACCTCTGGTGTTTGTCTTGAAAAACCGACTGTTTGAGAGTAAAGGCCCTCATACACTGAACGATTGTCTGAACGACTGTCTGTATCGTTCGCAAAAACTTTAAAAGGACTTTCGCTTGTCTGAATGCAATGGGCGGAGCTTCGTGTCTGAATGATTTCGGCGGGAATCTGTAACGACCAGGTTGCTGGCTTGCGACCTGAGTCTGTTATAAACAGATCTTTCAATGTATGGGTTTGTCTGCCGATATAACGCTGTCACGCGCCTCTCTTCTAGAGATGATGCCATATGTCTTCACGAGACAAAATATTTGTTCAGACTTAAATCGGTGCGGAGATCGTTCATATTGTATGAATAGTGTGTGTGGGGGTCGATAACGACAATCGTTCAGACAGTCGTTCAGTGTATGGGGTCCTTTTAAGAGGTCATTCAGCGCTGAAACGACAACTGACAATAAAAGGTTTGAACGTTGTAACAGAAGGAAAACCTCAGAGCAGCTGCACTATGAACCAATTGTTAGGAGAGGATGGACAGTAAGATGGAAGAAAGAGAATATGAAAGGCGGCACAGTAAAAGGGACGAAATGGGTTGCAGCTAGGGGCCCGAAGGCACGCTGCAAAATTACCTTAAGTAATGCCTACAGTGCACCACATGAGGTGCACTGACGGCACTACCCTCTACGGCGGGAAGTGTTTGAGGACTGCTGGAAGGAAGAAAGTGGAGGATCTGAAATCAGTAGGACTAACAGAAGAAGAACCTACCAGACAAAATGTCAGACCATTGCGAGGTAATGGCGACTGCTGGTTTAAGGGTTACATTACGGATCGCCAATTAGTGCAAACCAAACACTGGAAGCTTTAAGCTTTATGGGAAGCGTCTCACGTCATCAAAAGTTTGTCGGGGATGAGGGGGGGTGGGGGTGACGAGGAAGGCAGTGTTCGTTGTGGAAGAATTGTGGGTGACTGCGCATGGAGCAGAATCCTGAGAATAGACTAAAATCGAAAATGTTAGTATAATCAGCGACAAGAACGGGTAACGAATTTTCTTTCTTTCTTTTTTTCTTTTTGTCTGGAGAAAGACATAACAACAGCGTATGGGGAACATAAGATGAAATATTTTGTGGCAGAAATGAAGAAAGATTGATAAGCAAAAACTAATAGCAACCGTCATCATGGAAACTAAGACTTGGCGCTTACCAGTCGCGGGCTTCAAGAGAGGAAGAGAGGAGTGATGATAATGAGACGCTTAGAGAGAGACACAAATAAATGAAGAAACGCATAGTTTAGTAATCAGGCAGTGAAATTCGTTGCAAATTTAAAAGGACTTTCGCTATCATAATATTGTACACACTTCTGCACACATATACATAAGAAGAATTTAACAAAAACGTTTAAGAAGGCAGGCGAGGACCTGGCCACAATCGGAGTACAGCTAAGCAAAGTCATATTATTACAAATTCGAAAGTGTGGCTGGACCTTCAGAATTGGTGAGTTTGGCAACAGTCAATTTAAGCAAAGGGAAAGGAGTGCCACGCACTTCCTAATCTCGTTGAAGAAGAAAGCCTCAGTGGCGTGATCGGTATGGTCTTGGCATACCACCTCGGTGGCTGCGAGTTCGATTCTCGGGCATTCCACTGAGGTGTTAGAGATGTGTATTTCTGGTGACAGAAGTTCACTCTCGACGTGGTTAGGAAGTCACATAAGGCCGTTGGTCCCGTAGCTGAATAACCACTGATTCCATGCAACGTAAAAACACCATACAAACAAACAAACAAAAGACAGCAACGGGTCACTTAAAGTGAACGAACTCATGAAAAATAATCTAAATTTCGTCAGGCAATACTTGTCTATACTCTGTTTTTTTCCATCTGTCCACCCGCCTGTGGTTTTCGCATGGTAGCACTGCGTCCCGGGCTTTAAATAGTTACGCTTGTGTAAGTTTTAGGTAAATAAAAGGATATCTGGGAGTACATTTACAACTGAAAAGTGTTTTAAAAAATTATAGTATGCGAATTACACCGTTAATATTCGAAATAGGGTATTATCATTATTGTTGAATGTAAGCAATGTAACTATGTAAAGCCCGGGACGCAGTGTTACCATACGCAAACACCACAGGCGGATGGACAGATGAAAAAAAAAAAAAAAAAAAAAAACAGAGTATAGTCACAGGCGAATCTGGATAAAAGGTAGTTGGGTGAAGTTTTATCTGGAGAATTCAGGTTGTCAACAAACTTCGGAAGGATTAGAGTGTAGCGATTATTTTGTTAGTCTTGTGATGAAAGGCACAATGTGACGTGAGAGTTCGTTGAATAAATCGGTCGAATTGAATCGAATTGAATTGAATATAGAATTTAGGCCAAAGGCCAAGTACTGGGATCTATGAGGTTATTCACCGCTGAAACGGAAACTGACAGTAAAAGCTGTAACAGGAGAAAACCCCGCCAGTTGCTGTATGAATCAATAGTTAGGATTGTTAGAAGGTGGAAAGACAGATGGAAGAAAGAGAATATGAATGGAAGTACAGTAAAAGAAACGAAAGGGGTTGCTCCCGGTAAACTCACATGGTTCCTGTCGTTAGGTCACCTGCTTCAAAAATGACTGAATTCTCTCACATGCACTACAATCCACAATCCCTGTGAACTTTCACTTACGGATCAATTAATCTCCATGAATGCTTGCGGGATGGGTCTAACAGTCACACGTTCCGGTTCTCAGTCCTGTTTCTGGAAAGCACGTTTTTCTCTGGGGTGGCCCAACACTCAACTGGTAGCCAAGGCAGTAACGCAATGCTTGGGTCATCAAAGGCAAGATACATTGTTTTATTTCATGGAACTAAACTATCGCCGTAACAGGCAAAGGCACTGGCGTAGTTTTGTTGACGACTGACGGCAATACCAACACGACCTACAACATCAGAGGACTTTTGAGTGTCATAAAGTTGTCAGCCATGTAAAGAATGACGAGGAAGAAAGAGCAGTCAGTACCTACCAAACGAAAGGTTCATTTGATGATGTGAGGTTCTCCACATGAAATAGGTTTGACGCTCGAGTGTGATAATATTCTCTCTCATTCCTGGTAAGCGTTTCGACCACTGATACAATAAAGCGTTTTATATCACTTTTAGGGGGTTTCAGAAGTACTAATAGAGTTTCTGTAAAATAAAGGAGGTACCTTTCATTATAACATTAAAATAAGTTTCATTGTATGTAATAAAAAAAATTACTAGAAAAATAAATTGTGGTAAACTTTATTTTGGAAATTTCTGTGTTATGCAATCTCTGTTTTGTTTATTATAGCACAAGTTGCCATGGTTACGGGTGAGCAGATTTTTGCACTACCTAGACCTAGTGCCACATTTGTTACAAGAGCCATTCTTAGAAAAACAAATATTCTTCGTTTGTCCTTTTTACTTTAAGTATAACTTATAATCAGTTATGACTCGCCCCAAGCGCGAATTACTCCCAAACAAAGTGGACTACGTATAAGTCATGCTTTTTTTAATATCTGTTATTTTGGTTTTGCATATGTACAGTATGTAAATATAAATATATAAATAATATATACTATATACATCTGTATTTACATAATATATATATATATATATATATATATATATATATATATATATACATATATATATATATATATATATATATATATATATATATGTATATGTATGTATTCACACACACACATACTATATGAGCTAAAATGGAAATAAAAATAAAAAGTTTAATCCGAGGTTCCATGGCGACTGTTACTGTGTTTGGTGGCCTTTTGCAGCTGTGACGTCACACGAGACGCAGCGGAGGGAAACAGGGCTTTATATAAAGCGCTCGGGGCAGAAGCGGTTTCCGCTGGCGACATCAACCAGCGGTCTTTCTCCGAAGTCTCCGCCGACTCTGTCGTGGCGACAACACAAAGCGAGATCAATTTCCAACTATTCGGTCAGTTAGCCTAGTAGGCAACAACGAACGACAGCCGCTGTCTGGTATCAGAGACCAAGACGAAAGGTGTCTGGTATCTGAGACGGACGGGGCTGCAACAAGAGTAAGCCAAAAAGAAAAACACAACAGGTAAAAGGTCAAAGAGCTTCAGCAAGGTCAATAAAAAAAACTGAATGGATCAATGGAAGTAGAACAGTACTGACCCCATTTCAGCTAGCAGACCGAGACGGAAAAATCTCATTCCGTCTTGTCCAGGACGTCAGAAGTTGCAACAGATTACGTAAGTAGGCCTATACATTTGCACTTACTAATTTCAACAGATACTCTTCTTCTTTCTCTGCATCTTTCCCCACTTGTATGTGGGGTCGATGTTCTTCACAGCTCCCCCCACCCCCCACACCTGGTTCGGTCAAACCCATCGTCTGCTGACACTTATTTGTCTCTCAGATCTTCTCTAACTAGCTCTAACTAGTACTATTATATCCAACTTCGCTTCTTTGGTCATCCTCTCGCACCATCAGACCGCAAATAATACCCACGTTTGTTTTTGATAAAGTGTCGAATGACAGATGTAATGACACTCTAGCTTTAAACTGCTTAGAATTAAAACTGAATCTAATGGGGGGGGGGGGGCTTCATAAAAAAAAAAAAATGCTAATAACCATAGCAGGGAGGAAAACGCCTCACTACAGACAGCCGCGGAGGCTGTTGCCAAGTAACGCCCCTCCCTCAAGCCATACCTCCCTTACATATCCATCGTCCCTCGTAACGGGCTGCCCACCTCCCCCCCCAACCCCCGCCCCCTTTCTGTTTCTTTGCCTCCTTCCACCATCATTCTTAAATGAAGCGAGGAGATAATCATGGCAATAATCAGTGTGGAAGGAGAGGTAGTACTACAACCATCTAAAAGAGATCACGAGCTTCAACAGACCACGTTTGCACGCACAACTGCAACCGGCTGGAATTGGGGGGATATCAAGAAATTCGCGCATGCTACCATAGCACTCATACGAAAAGAGGCCCAATTATTCTAAGTACAATTTTTTTTTTCGGATGAATTCGAACAGGCATACATACGCAGGTACTCCAGTCAATTCAGAAACACACACGGCTCGCCTCGTAGGGTACGGCAGCGTCGCGCTTGAAGTCGGTGTCTCAGTTATCCCCTTATGAGGACTTCATCATCAGAGTTACTCATCTCTCAAAGGCATTTCTGTACCTTCCATCAAGTGTTCAAGATAATAACAATAAATAAACTGTAGAATGGCACAGACGTCTACAACTGACACCATAAAAAAAAATACGTGATTTACTCGAGTGAACCAAAAAACTAAAGAAAAGTAGAAAGAAAGGAAATCATTAAACCTGAAACTCAGATAGCAGTGGAGGCGGTAGCACCGGCGCTGTCTCCGTGCAACAGACGTCTTTGTACAGACGTAGAGCAACCCCCAGACGAGAAGGAGAAGGAAAGTCTTTGCCGACACGAAAGATGTCAATAGGCCTAAAGCTGTCTGGTCGAGTGCTGGAGGCCTCCTAGGGGCAGGGAGGGATCGGTTCTGGGTGGGACACGGGGGATATATGGGTAAGTCTATGGGTCTATTTTGAGGGTTACGTAAGATAGCACTTTCTTTGCTCCCAGAACAAGAAGAAATCAAGGAAGAAGTTAGCCAGGAGGGAGGAAGAGGCCATCATTCGTCTGTAGGAGAGAGAGAGAGAGAGAGAGAGAGAGCAGAGGCGTTCTTTATTGCTATGGGAACCGTGTTAGAGAAAGGGATATATTTAGATACGCTGCTAGGCTGCAGACAAAGGAGACAAGCGGTGGTAGAAATAATCGCGCTCAAGACATTCACAAAAACCTGTCTCAGCAAATCACTCAATTGTTTTTCCATGGAACAAAAAGTAGTGAAACACCAACAACACCAGAAATAATAATATTAAATAATGATGATAACAAAATGGTGCCCATTACATCACCTGTAAAATCAACATTACTGTTGCTGCAAGTAATAGGTAAGGAAATGAAATGAGCTGATTATCGAAAGATTTTGGCACTGAACGAAAATCGTCAATCGAACTTAATACACAGTATTAGGAACCAGAAGGTATAAACGCATATTTGGCAAATCAATGAGAAGCAACACCGTAAATATGAACAAGTCAGTCACAAACTTATTATTAATAACGATAATGCTCAAGACAGGGTGAAAAATTAGATGCGAGTATAAGAATTGCTTAGTTATGTAACATAACATAGAAAACATATTGGCTGTTTAGTCAAGTTTTTTGGTCCAGACTTCCTAAACTTATTACACTGAGTTCTGGAGAGTTTCTTTCCCTCTACTGCAAGGCGTTGGAACTCCTTTTTTTTTTCTTTTTTCTTTTGCTCAGAACCCATTTGGCCCCTTTCATATACTCCATCTCTCAGGAGGCAGATATATAACGCTGCCTCGATAATGAACACCAATATTCTTTATTTTATTAATTTTTTTTCGTAGTCTTATTTCCCTTAAATTGAGGGAACAAGATTAGCATCCCACCGGCCTTTGCCCTGGAATGATGTGACTTATTGAGCTTTGACGATTTCACAGTGTATGGGGGGAAAGATTAATAGTGGCCATGGTGCCTCAAAGCCAGCCGAGTTAAGTTTTGCATAAAGCCAATTGAAACGGGCATCAGAGGTTAAAATTAAATGCTCTATCCAACCACGATCTTCGTGTATATATATATATATATATATATATATATATATATATATATATATATATATATATATATATATATATGCAGAAGCCAGGTACTATGTCGTACCTCTAAGTAAATGGGGATACAATCCACAATGAAGTAAATTCCTCTTGAGTTTAGTATATATTACTTGTATAGGATTAAAGCTTTCGACCATCAACTGTGGTCTTGTTCACTAAAGTGAACAAGACCACAGTTGATGGTCGAAAGCTTTAATCCTATACAAGTAATATATATTTTAAACTACAAGAGGAATTTACTTCATTGTGGATTGTATCCCCATATATATATATATATATATATATATATATATATATATATATATATATATATATAATATACTGGACTTTACCAGTGAAACTACAACTTAAACAATCCTCTGTGGCAGCAACGTTGATTCTGCCGGCACGCCACTCTCCCGAGACTCAAAAAAAAAAAAAAGGGGGGGGGGGGTCGACTGGCCAGCGGCAGTGAGCTCATTCGAACGTACTCTGCTTCAAAGTCCCCTGAGTGACTCCTGATTGTCTTCCTGCAGCTGTTAGTGTTTTTTTGTTCCAGGAAATATCATTATTAAGCATCTTCGTTTCAAATTAACCCGTGATCAGAAAGAAGGCGATATCATCGTCATTACACACTATTTATACTTTTACCGAAAAGTTCTTAGCCCTTGCTCTTGATGCCTCAGCCAGGTGCTTCACATAGCGTACGAACTTCCCCATTGGACGAGTCGTTTACGTGCTCAACTACACATCTCAGGGTCCGGGTTCGATTCCCCGCTCTGCCAATGCGAAACCAGTGGCATTTATTCCTGGTGAGAGAAATTAATTTTTCGACGTGGTTCGGATCCCACAATAAGCTGTAGGTCCCAGTGCTAAGTAACAAATTGGTTCCTAGCTACGTAAAAACATCTAATCCTTCGAGCAAGCCCTAGGAGAGCTGTTGATCAGCTCAGTGGTCAGGTTAGACTTAGATAGACTCAACTTTAACATAACGTATGTATAGTGGCTGGAGTAGACCCAGATCAAATTTATATCTCTGGCAGTGAATCCATCAGAGAGTTTTGAAGGTCGCAGGGTAATACAAGTAGGAGTAATTGTTTCATTTTCCCTATGTGTAGAGTAAATTATCTAGAGGTCCTTGGTTCGAATTCTTAGCAAGACGGCACTATTGACAGGTTCCTTCAAATTCTGCTGCGTTGTTACTGGTGAGGAGGGAAATCCAGGGCTTGGCATTTCGTTAAAACTGTGGACTCTTGTGATTTGCCAAGATCCTCAATTAAGAGTTTTGAAAGCTTCTGTGGAGCCAAATATCAAAGATTTTATTTAGAGAGTATGGTAGGTCACTCTCGCCTTTATGACAAAGGCATTACCCTAACTAGGAACATATGTATACAGAAATCATGTATGAAAATTCGTAAAGTAACTAAGTCTACGGGCACAACCAGCCTCGTTTCACGGACAGAACCAGCTCCGTTTCAGGGAATCCCTTCTCACCCCAACCCCTTTCGGAGGGGGCTGGAGGGAGGTAGGATGAAACCCCATTATAAACCATCTTAGGGGTCCCCTCTATAACCCTGCCAAGTTTCATGCCCATCGGACCAGCCGTTTGGCCGTGATTGAATGACAGACGGACGGACAGCCACTACGCCCATTATAGCAGGATATATGCCTTTAGTAAACGCCTAAAGAGCAAGTTGAGCTGTCAAATTTCTTCTTATGCGTTCTGCCTCCTTTCTTCTCTTGCCTTAATCTATCGCGACGACAGAGACGCCCATGCCAAGCCGAGTGACTATACCGAATCACTAGTACAGTATTGTATACATCAGTCAGGTTTCTCAAACGGTATTAGTTCCTTGCTGGACGAGTGGTTTTCGCCCTAGGCTGCCAATCCGGTGGTCCGAGTTCGATTCCCGGCTCTGCCAACGCGGAATGAGAGGAATTTATTTCTGGTGATAGAAATTCATTTCTATCACAATAAGCCGTAGGTCCCATTGCTAGGTGACCAATTGGTTCCTAGCCACGTAAAAATATCTAATCCTTCGGGCCAGTGGTCTGGTTAAACTAAGATATATTATCTTATCTACAACGGTAGCAGACGTCCTGTTCAAACAGCTGTCCGGCTGATGCGTATCAAATTCATTTCTAACAACGCTTTAGTTTAGGTTAGGTTAGGTTATAAAGCAATGACGTCATCACCCCCACGAACCACAGCACAAGCAGCCAGAAAATACAGACAGACAATACGGGGCTGCTCCCGCGATAAAAAATACGCAAAGCCAAAGCTTACTCTTCATCTGTAACTCCTTCCACTTTCTGGATACTGGAGACACCGCCCCCTCCCCCCACCCTGTTTCAGCATTCCTGGGTCCTCCTCCTCTCCATCCTCTCAACTTATATTCATTTGTTTGTTTGTTTGTTTGTCTGGTGTTTTTAAGTTGCATGAAACCAGTGGTCATTCAGCAACGGGACCAACGGCTTGACGTGACTTCTGACCCACGTCGAGAGTGAACTTCTATCACCAGAAATACACATCTCTCACCCCTCAATGGAATGCCCGAGAATCGAACTAGCGGCCATCGAGGTAGCAGGCCAAGACCAAGCCGACCACGCCACTGAGGACCTTTTTTTTTTTTCATTTGTCCTGACTAGAAAAAGCGATCCCATATAGAAATGGGAAAAGCTGAACGCAAAGAAGAAGAAGAATGAGATTCATTTGTCCTACAATATTTACACTCTTTTCGTATCTCTCCATTAATTCTGTTTATACTCAATTGCCTACCTTGCTCCGCCTATTCTGCCACTAATCCCCTTTCTCAGCCTAATGTCCTCCATGACGGCTACTCCTCAGTACCCTCTACTTCCACTCTCATGCATTCAAAACATCTGCTACCATCATCCTACCGGTGGCGGATCTAGAAATCTTTCATAAGGGGAAGGGGAGGGGGGGGGACCACTTTGGATTATATAATATATATATATATATATATATATATATATATATATATATATATATATATATATATATAACATGTGTTCATGGTAGGCGGATCTAGAAATTTTTCATAAGGGGAGGGGGGGACCACTTTGGATTATATACATATATATATATATATATATATATATATAATATATATATATATATATATATATATATATATGTAACATGTGCTCATATATGGTCATATATATCAATATTTATATATGTATGCATACTAATATATATATATATATATATATATATATATATATATATATTATATATAATATATATATATATATATATACAATTTACATCATATGCACATAAATATTTGATGTACTTAAAGAGAGAGAGAGAGAGAGAGAGAGAGAGAGAGAGAGAGAGAGAGAGAGAGAGAGAGAGATTATAACTACGAAGATTGCTATATTGTTTCCAACAGTTGTGGCTTACAAATAACTAGCGGGTGAAATTGCCTTGGCAAATACAAGCATTAAATGCATGTTTAAAGAAAAATAAATTGTATGATTTCACTTTCAATGTTTCTATCATCTAACTTGTGCGCAGTGGGTGAATATTATCAAAATTTAATTGTCCACGTCTTTCTCCAGTCTCTGATCCTTTGCCTCACTATCACCAAACAACGCTGTATGATTTGCGAACACCAGCCACTCTGAACTCTAAGCATGACCCATTTCTTGATTTCAAACCTTGCGCTTCCATCTCACCCCCTTTCTCTGACTTCTGCATTCCTTCAGCCACTGGGATATGAAATAGTCATATAGATGAATGACACATCCTTTTGTCTGAGGCCCGGTCACTTTCATGTCTACCTGTGCTTAAAAAAAAAAATCTCACAATTGTCTCATGAAAAAACCTGATCCACTCCTAGACAAAATCATTAGGACACTGTAAATGAATAATAAAACCTGCTCCTAGAGATCAAGTGAGCGCACGATGTCTCCTCGGATGGACTTAAAAAAAAAAAAAAAAAAACTTTTGAGACATCCTAATCCTTGTGACGCCTTGTAACTCCCGTTTGCTCGTCCAAGCAAAGCTTCTTCTCCCCTGACAGTTCTCTTGTCCTCTGTCTTATTCTTTCGATCGAAACCTTAGCGTATTCCTTTCTCTATATAATGGTATAGTTATGACCATACGATTCTATCAATCTTATCCCTATATGGAGGGTTAATCATTATTCCTCTCATCCATTGCCGTGGATTATTTCCGTTATATTCACGCAAATGTCAAAAACCTGGACTACTAGCATTTAAAGTAGCAATCCCATCTATTCGTGGCTCTTTTCAGTTCTTCAGCCTGTCACTGACCTTAAATCTTCAGTAGACTCGTTCAAAAGATTTCTCTAGTTTACACTAACTTCTTCCTCCTCCTCCTCCTCCTTACTTGCGTATTCTGGATTTGCCTGTTCTAAACCTCACATGATCATTACATTGGCAAGAAGTCGCATGCCTATCAGACATTATATGTTTGTTTGCAACCTATTTTTTAATTCTTAATTCTCTTAATCATTGGCTTCTTTACATTTCAACTCTTTCCTTTATTCACTCTACACACATTTACATTCATACAAACAAACAAACACACACACACAGCTACAAATGTTGTTTCATGTCCAATTCGCTCTACTTCGGGAATATCACCAAAGGGGAAATTACATTTGATAAACGATTCGGTACCATGGAGACTCGAACTCCCGATAGTACGCATCGACGACTCTATCGGCCGACGTCGCTAACCATTCGGCGAATTAGATAAAAAAAAAAACTTCATTTGGGCAATGACGGCCGCTTCTGAAATTTCACTGAATATCGAATTCAGGCCAAAGGCCAAGCACTGGGACCTATGAGGTCATGCAGTTGCATTATGATACAGTTGATACGACAGGGGTTAATGAAAGCAAGAGGGAAGAAAGAGAATATGGAAAGAGGTACAGTGAAAGTAACAAAAAGGGTTGCAGCAGCTATGGGTCGAAGGCACGCAGCAAAGAACCTCTAAGTAATGCCTACATGCAGTGAACCGGGGAAAAAAAATACCAAGACAAAAAGTCATATATATATATATATATATATATATATATATATATATATATATATATATATATATATATATATATATATATATATATATATATATATATATATACCACCTCAAATCAAAAATCTCTACATAAAGAGAGAGTGACTGTCTTGCGTTTGCATTTGAACGTTGCACCCAAGAATTTATGATCCGTGATTTAACCTGCAGAGAACAGCGAAACATTTTTTGGGAGTATTAAGAGTTGTATCAAATTTCAGGGGATTTGTTCCTCGAAGCCGATGAATGCGCAGACACGTTGCCAAATCCCCTGTGTAACATAAGATACGGAGGGTACGGCAATCATGAAAACGTTTAACCCGTAGTGCAGGTTTTCAAGAGAGACAGAGAGAGAAATCACACACAGTTTTTGCCAGGATTATCACTTACATTCGTGAGTATTTTTGTGTTCATAAATGTGTAGCAATATACATAACCATATAAGTAAACACACACATACACACACACATATATATAATATATATATATATATATATATATATATATATATATATATATATATATATATATATATATATATATATATATATATATACAGATACAGATAGACAGATAATGATATAAAAAACCAAGAAGTCCATGTTCCAAGTAGCAACGCTAAGTCTAAAAAAATTAATAAGCTGAACGTTCATGTTTAATGTGACATAAGGAAAAAAAAGTGCTTCAATACGATATATATATATTATATATATATATATATATATATATATATATATATATATATATGTATGTATGTGTATATATATATATAATATATATATATATATATATATATATATATATATATATATACAACCAGGTGAATAAACCCATATGGAACAGCAGGAAAAGTCGAGCATCATTTCCACCAAAAGTACGTATGCCGATGTCCAGCTTTCTTCAGAGATAGCAAACCCGGTACCTACAGAGAGAAGCAGAGCAAAGGGCGCACGAGAATAACGGGGCAAGGCAATGAAATCTGATTAAAACGCGACTTATTCTTGAGTTCGCGCCTTCCGCTAATTACCTTTTAGCGGCTAAGAAATCCGGTTCGTTTAACGAGGTTAGGCGAGTTGCAAAAAGGAATTCGATCAAATATATAATATATAATATATATACATATAATAAGCGATTACCACAGGAAAATGATACGCAGAAATCCAAAGGCTTTCCTCTTTATACTGTAAAGGAATATTGATTTATTGAATGTAAAATTGCATAAAAGGTTGAAAATTGATATTTGCATACAAAAAAGTGTGTACACTAGACAACAGATGGCAGTAGCGCTTGGCGTAGGCGGTAGTCGCCAAGGATAATGTACCGAAAATATGATATTTGGTCCATGGATGTCTAGCGTGAGTCGGGTATATAAAGGCCCAAAACGATGATTTTCGTTGGAGCTGAAACAAACAGTGATTATAATAGTGTATCAAGTTTTGAGGAATATATGGTAATGTATTATTTATCCATTTGGACGTCTTGTGTGATGCAACGTTGGTTGCCACTAACTTTTTGATGTTACAGTGAATTATATGTTGTGTTGATGTAAAGCTTTGTGACTTGGGGATTATACTGTAAAATGCAGTGATTAGTGATGAGTAGTCTTGATGAAGTGCTGTATGGCGAGTCTTTGCTTTTGTGCAATGCGTCCGTAATTTGTTTAATGTTCTGTTTGTGACTTTAATTTCCTTACTAATTGTTATTAAAGTACATTTTAAGTTATAGTGGGTTGTCACTGTTTCCTGATATATTCTCCTCGTAAATCCTTACCATAGAGAGAGATTTTTTTTTTTATTACATGGGGGCCTGTCGAACGAAACCCGAACGTATCCCTACTCAGTTTTTGCTCATTCTATCGAACGAAACTCGAACATATCCATACTCAGTGTTTACTCATTCTATCGAACGAAACCCGAACGTATCCTTATTAATTGTTGCTTTATTCATGTCGAGCGTATTCGACCATAACTTGACGTATCCCTACTGTTAATTGCTTTTCAGTACTTCCATGTACTTTAGAGAGGGGGGAGAGTTGTGATAGTGTTAGTGCTATAATATTTGTCTTGCTGTGTTATTTTGAGCAGGTTATTAAAGATGTTGATTTGAAAGATTTCATACGTAGTCCTAGTGGTGAAAAGTTAGAAGGTATAACTAAATAGACTGGATTGTTCTAGCTAGGTACCATATAATGTAGAAGTATCAGAATCTGCAAGGAAGCAAGAAATCTCAAATAAAGTAAGTGAGGCGCTAATGACTTTAGGCATTTTGTCTGATAGGAAGGGTTGTTACTAATGAGTTGGGAAGGGCAAGAAACTGATAGCCAGCAAAGCGCAAGTGAGAATAATACAGAGGGTAGTGCAAGTAAGAAGAGGAAGGTGCCAAAGCCGTACGTGAAAAAACAAGTCACGCAAGGTTAAACCAAAAAAGTCCAAACTTGTTTATGAAGTGATGAGTGTTGAGCAGATGCAGATTCATTTGCAAATAGTTAGATTGGAGAATGAGAGAGCTGAAAAGGAGAATGAGAAAGCTGTTGAACTAAAGAAGTTAGAAAATGATTTTTTTTTGAGAGCTGAAAAGGTTAGAGGAAGGTAGAAGCTGAAGTTGAGCAAAAGAGGATAGAGCTAGAGATGAAGAAAACTTGAAGTAGAAGAAAAGTCCAGAGAAATACCAAAATCTTTTAGAATAGACAATGCAGTAAAAAGTGTACCAATTTTTGTTGAAAATGAAGTGGATGCATTTTTTTTACAATTTGAGAAAGTAGCAGAACAGCGTGAATGGCCGAGAACGTCATGGAGCACGTTGGTTCAAACCTCCTTTCGAGGAAAGGCTAGGGAAGTATTTGCTGCCTTATCTTTAGATGATTCTAAGGATTATGAGAGAGTTAAATCTGAAGTTTTGAAAGCTTATGAATGGGTGTCAGAGAGGTATAGAGAGAAGTTCAGAAGCTGGATAAAAAGAGACAGTCGTACTCATATGGAGTATGCACGGGAACAACGCCTGTTGTATGATAGGTGGATGAATGCCCGAGAAGTTAATGGTGATTTCGGTAAACTTCAGGAACTTATCTTGCTTGAGCAGTTCAAGGATGGTATTAATCCTAACCACTTATTAAAACATATTTGGATGAACGTGATGTAGATAATGTGGATGAAGCCACTAGATTGTCTGATAATTATGCATTGACCCATAAGCTATATAATACTGACGTTACTCCTAAAATTGGAAGAGCAGAGTTTGGGAAGAGCAGCAAATTACAAGGCACAAGGTAAGACTACGAGTTCACAGGTATCATCTCGTGGAGTCTATAATAAATCCTTCAATAGAGGTGGTAGGGGGGCAAGTCAATATAATTCTGGTCTTAGTGTTAGTGCTGGAAAAGCAGGATACAGTGTAAATGATCAGTTTACACCTAGTTACCAAAATATAGGCGAAAATTTTAGAGATTTTGTATGTTTCAGTTGTGGCAAACCAGGACACCATCAGTAGGAGTTTGTCCCCAACTTCGCACAATAAACCGTCCAATTCAAGTGGCAAATAAAGTTAAAGATAAACCTGTACATTTCAAGGATGATCATAAACCTGAAAATACCATTGCATTGTTGAATCAACCACAAGCATGTGGTGACAGAGGTCCTTGTTTTGTTTGCTTCTCCCCTTAGGCCAGGTAAGAGGTATTGTAACGATAGCATCGACAGTAATAATATATGTGATGTTGATGATAATATAGGTTACAAAATAGGTAACAATGATGTTCAAAAAAATGTTAGTAATGTTGGTTGTATTGAGGATATTGTAAAAGGAAATGGAGTGAGACTACCTGAAGAGAAGTCCACATCCAAAGGTACTGAATTGTATGACCTTTTTATGGGAGAATGGTTGGTTACACCTCCCTTGTGTTGAAAAAAGGAAAGTAAGGTGGTTAAAAGATACCGGAGCGGTACAGTCTGTAATGATAAAAAATATGTATGACCAGTGGAAGGATACTGGAGAGTATGTACTTCTGCGTGGGTTGGACCTGAGTTTTCAGCTCCATTAGTAGAAGTAAGGTTAGAAACTCCATTAATTTCGGGATATGTTAAAATTGCTTTGGTGAGAGAAATCCCAGTGTCAGGAGTAGAGTTAATTCTTGGAAATGATGTATGTGGAGACAAAGTTTTTTGGTAGCAGTAATCCAATTTTGACAGAAAAACCCTTTAATTCTTCATTTATTACAGAAGTTTAATGTACATTTCCAAACTTATTTCCTGCTTGTGCAGTTACTACAAGAAGTAAGTGCCGAAGGAAAGGTAAATGATGACGACGGTTTGGATTTAACAAAACTTGTTTAAAGATAGTCCGGAAACACTACAAGTAAGTAAAGTCAGTACTCCTTTGCGAATGCTGAAAGTTAATAAGGAAGAATTTTTTAAATCTCAAATTGAAGATAATAATTTGAAGGTAATAAGAGATAATGCCCTTGTTGATATAAATGATATCGAGAAGGAAGGCAAGTGTTACTTTTTAAAGGATGGAATCCTAATGAGGAAGTTCACGAGTAGAAATGTTAATGATGTTGTAGAACAAGTGGTCATTCCAAGTAGTTTATAGGAATTTTGTTCTAGGTATTGCTCATGACTGTAGTTATTCTGGTCATTTAGGTATAAACAAAACTTATGAGAAATTATTAAGGTATTTTTTTTGGCCTAAGATGCAGAAAGATTGTAGTGAATATTGTAAAAATTGTGATTATGTCAAAAAGTAGGTAAAGCTCAACATGACCCTAAGGTGATGCCATTGCAACCCATTGAAGTTCAGGAGAACCCTTTGAGAAACTGGTTTTGGATTGTGTAGGACCTCTGCCTAGGTCTAGCAAAGGTACGAGTATTTGCTGACAATTATGTGTAGTGCTACCAGATTTCCAGAGGCTATTCCTTAAGAACAGTGAGTGCTGATAAGATAATTGAAGCGCTTAACAAGTTCTTCTCGCTGGTAGGTTGCCAAAAGAAGTTCAAACCGACCAAGGAACCAACTTTACGTCTAGAAAGTTTACCTCATTTTTAGCCTGTCAGAATATTAAGCATTGTTTATAGTCTCCTTATCACCCACAGAGCCAAGGAGTGGTCGAACGATTTCATCGAACCTTCAAAACCATGCTTCGCACGTACTGTTGTGAAAATGAAAAGGAATGGGTGTATTTGTTTATTTAGATGACATTATTATTGTTGGAGAAACCTGGGAAGATCACATTAAAAAAGTATATGATGTTTTTAAGAGGTTATTAGAATTTAATGTTACGATAAACCTTGCCAAATGTGAATTTGGAAAAACTACTGTTCAATATTTAGGACATGAAATAGGAAGTGGCCAAGTGAAACCTGTTGATTGTCATATTGAGGTCATAAAGAATTTGACCCTCCCTCACCCTCTAAACGTGGAATGATGAAATTTTTGGGAACAGTGGGGTATTACAGGAAATTTTTGTAAGAACTTTTCAAATGTAGCCTACCCATTAACAGAGTTGCTGAAAAAGGATGTGAAGTTTGTGTGGTCAAAGGAATGTGACGATGCCTTCAATAAACTTAAGCTCATGTTAATGTCTATGCCAGTACTGAAATCCCCAGACTTAATCTACCATTCAAGTTACAGGTAGACTCCAGTGAAGTAGGAGCTGGCAGTGTATTATTACAGGAACATAATGGTGTTTTACACCCTGTGTCTTACTTTTCAAAGAAATATAATAGCCACCGTTAAATTACAGTATTGTTGAAAAAGAAGCTTTAAGTTTAATTTTGAGTTTAATGCACTTTGAGATATACTTGCTTAACAGTAACTTTGAAATAGACGTATACACTGATAATAACCCTTTAACCTTTATTAATAAATGTAAGCACAACAATAAGAGAATTTTAAGATGGTCTTTATTTTTGCAACCATTCAAACTGAATATTCACCATATAGCAGGCAAAGAAAATGTCATTGCAGATTCTCTCTCTAGATCTGTTGATTACTTAAAGGAAAGTGCTTGTTACCAACGACGTGGCAGTCTCCGATAGTTGCTGAAGGGAAGCAGCTAATGTTTAAGACTGTAAGAGTGAAAATTCAGCATGGACTGAGGAGAGAGCCGCTGAGTTAAAAGGGGGGGAATGTAAAGGAATATTGATTTATTGAATGTAAAATTGCATAAAAGGTTGAAAATTGATATTTGCATACAAAAAAAGTGTACACTAGACAACAGATGGCAGTAGCGCTTGGCGTAGGCGGTAGTCGCCAAGGATATGTACCGAAATATGATATTTGGTCCATGGATGTCTAGCGTGAGTCGGGTATATAAAGGCCCAAAACGATGATTTTCGTTGGAGCTGAAACAAACAAGTGATTATAATAGTGTATCAAGTTTTGAGGAATATATGGCAATGTATTGTTTATCCATTTGGACGTTTTCTTGTGTGATGCAACGTTGGTTGCCACTAACTTTTTGATGTTACAGTGAATTATATGTTGTGTTGATGTAAAGCTTTGTGACTTGGGGATTATACTGTAAAATGCAGTGATTAGTGATGAGTAGTCTTGATGAAGTGCTGTATGGCGAGTCTTTGCTTTGTGCAATGCGTCCGTAATTTGTTTAATGTTCTGTTTGTGACTTTAATTTCCTTACTAATTGTTATTAAAGTACATTTTAAGTTATAGTGGGTTGTCACTGTTTCCTGATATATTCTCCTCGTAAATCCTTACCATAGAGAGAGATTTTTTTTTATGTTACAATACTAAGACATTGCCAAGGAACGAATGAAATACGGTTGGAAAGAAGTTGACAATGTCTTAGCAAAGACGAAAGCGCTTGGATTTCTGCCTATCATTTTCCTGTGGTATTCGCTTATTCAATGAAGTCACGCGCATCTACTGTGATTTTTTAAGCATGTATATAGTATATGTATATATAATATATATATATATATATATATATATATATATATATATATATATATATATATATATATATATATATATATATATATATATATATATATATATATATATATATATAATATACATTTTCATACAAACATATATAAATATATACTTACATATGTATGTGTGTATATATATATATATATATATATATATATATATATATATAAATATATATATATATACACACACACTCATGCCTGGAAGAAGAAGAAGAAGAAGAAGGGAAAATAGAGAAATAAATCTAGAAGGGGGAATTAAACAATAATACATGGTCGTGTATTCATAACATACATTTTAGATCATTAGAAGACTATAAAGTCATCAGGCAATTTCTTATTAATGACTACCAGGGGGAGTTTCTTTCTCTTTTTATTTTTTTATTTTTATTTTTATTGCTGGTTTCCCTGGTGTATGCATAACACCTCTCTCTCTCTCTCTCTCTCTCTCTCTCTCTCTCTCTCTCTCTCTCTCTCTCTCTACACACACCCTTCTGTTTCATTTATCTACCCTCTCTCTTGTTCCTCATAAAACATATTGATTGCCCCACACTCTGCATTTGCTTCTTTCGCACATTTATTGCGTCTCTCTCTCTCTCTCTCTCTCTCTCTCTCTCTCCACTGCCACCCTTCTTCAAGTTAATTATCGTTTCTTTATTCACTGCAAGCACTTTCTTCTTTCTCTCTCTCTCCATATATACAGTAATATAAATATATAAATATATCTAGTTCATAAACAATAAAATACATTAATGATTACATAGAATGTCTGTCTACTCCTCTCCCACGCAAGATACACACACATACGCATACACACATATACATAATGCATATATATATATATATATATATATATATATATTATATATATATATATATATATATATATATATATATATATTTGTGTGTGTACGTGCGTGTGTGTGTATGATGAAATTACTCAAGATTTGTGATGAAATCACACAGCAAAGAAGTGTATATATATATAGCATATATATATATATAATTTATTTTCCTGCATTTCAAAGGACACGACAAACTGAACTGAAAGATGTTTTGGCATGTTGGGGCGTCGACACCCACGAAAAGGAAGAGGGGGGTGTACAAGGAAGAGGCTACTGTTTGTTTGTTTGATTGTACGGTGTTTTTACGTTGCATGGAACCAGTGGTTATTCAACAATGGGACCAACGGCTTAACGTGACTTCCGAACCACGTCGGGAGTGAACTTCTATCAGCAGAAATACGCATCTCTCACCCCTCAATGGAATGCCCGAGAATCGAACTTGCTGTCACCGAGGTGGCAGGCAAAGATCATACCAACCACGCTCCACTGAGGCGCTCGTGCAGCGAGTGTAGAGGGTTTTAACGTGCTGCTGATGAGCCTTCCGTCTAGCCGTGTGAAGTGACAGTCGAGTGGGCAAAGTTAACCATTCATCGTTGTTTCTGAATCATTGACCAAGATTCGAATCCTGGCCGGGGCAGGACTAGTCGCTTATGGGTTAATATCCCTATAGCTTATAAGTAATTCTTCAGGAAAAGCTAAATAATATCAGCTTTGATTAGAATATGGGGGAAAAGGGGGGTGGGGTGGCTAAGTTCGAAAATGCAGAAATCAAGAGGTCATTATAGTCATTATATATATGTGTGTATGCATATATGCACACATACAGTATTATATATACATATACGTATATGTATGTGTGTAGAATCTACTGGTCATTACTATGGTAACGAAACCCGGGTTCGTTTCCCGTTACCGGACATAAATAATTTTTTCATATTTATTGCGCTTGGGTCTCAGGGCTTTGCAGTTAAAGGTGTATCAAAAAAAAAAACGCGAAGAATTCGAGAAGTTAAGATTGCATTGTGACTATCACAATTATTTATACTATATAGACATACATATACTCAGTTTGTAAAGATAATGAGAAGATGGCAAGTAGAAACCATTCTCTGGAATGTACTACAATAGCGCATTCACTGGAACAACAGAACTCTGCAATCAGAGTATCTTTGGAGCAGGCCCATGGGAGGGGAGAGAGAAAAAGAGCGAGTGACACCATCATCAATTCCGGAAGCAGATTAGTAGTAGAAGGGTACGCGTTTACGAAAACGGGGTTCTCCCTCCCTCAAAGACCAAAAGGTACAGTAGATGAGGCCAATTCTTGGAAAACAAAAAATTCACAGAAATTCGGGGAAGAGAGAGAGAGAGAGAGAGATTTGTTTCTGTGTTTGTATGGTGATTTTACGTTGCATGGAACCAGTGGTTATTCAGCAACGGGACCAACGGCTTTATACGTGACTTCCGAACCACGTCGAGAGTGAACTTTTGTCTACAGAAATGCGCATCTCTCACACCTCAATGGAATACCCGAGAATCGAACTCGCGGCCACCGAGGTGGCAGGCGAAGATCGTACCGATCACGCCACTGAGGCGCTCTGAGAGAGAGAGAGAGAGAGAGCGTTGTCTCCGAAGGTAGGAAAGTCATGATAAATGCTAATTAAATTGAATATAGAGAATTTAGGCCAGAGGCCAAGGTCTGGAACCTATGAGGTCGGTCAGCGCGAAACGGAAATTGACAGTAAAAGGGTTGAAAGGTGTTACAGGAGGAAAACCTTAAAGAAGTTGCCCTATGAAACAATTGTTAGGAGAGGCTGGAAAGTAAGAGTGACGCAAGAGAATATGAAAGGACGTACAGTAAAAGGAATGAGAGGGGTTGCAGCTAGGTCCCGGAAGGCACGCTGCAAAGAACCTTAACTCATGCCTACAGTGCACCGCATGAGTTCCACTGACGGCACTACCCCCATACGGGGGAGCAAATGTGAGATGTATCTACACTTCTACGAAATGGAATAAGAAAGGCCAAGCCTGAAATCCGAGGGATTATTCAAGGCTATCATGAATTTGGTTTGAGATATACAGGTATGTCAAAGAATTTATGAAATAGAAAAAAAAAAGAAAAGAATGAGACATACAGGAGGTGGAAAGAGGGAAAGATATTGACATGACCGAAAAAAAAAATTCTTGCTAAGATATGATGATCCTGATGATATCTCCATCACATAGAAAGTCAGTCGTAGGCTGTACATTGAAAATACTAGGAAGGCGCAGAGCAGAAGACGGGAATACAAGTGTAAATGCTAACCCCATCTAGGCTGATGAGGGCAACAAGGCAGCTGACAGTTCATATTTAGTTTCACTGAAATACTTCTTTGGTTGTAAAACAACCCAGTGATGTTCTCTCTTTGAAAGGCTTCCGGTGAAGGAATCGGCCTCAACGCTTCGCTTGCACAGGCCAGTGATCAATTCCGTGCAAATGATCTGCCTCCATACCTGAGGAAAAATTCCTATACTAGAATGCTTTCGCGTCCGACGAGGGTTATACTGTGGGTACATTGCAGTTGCTTTTATGAATCAGGGACAGGGAAAATGGAATTTCAGAAATGCTGATTCATGTTAATGTCACGTGGGAGACCACGTGCGGCACCTAGTTTGGATGTGAAAATCGGCCAGAAATACCCCAAATGGCAACTTGGGTGTGGTCAACGAAATCGTCATCATTACATTAATTAATTTAATGCTGGTGCCATCAACGCTACAGACCAAAATGGAAGATTTACCAGGTGGCAAGGATCAAACCTGTGTCGAAATTCGATTTGAGGAAAGAATCCAGCGAAAGAACTGCATATCCAATCATTTATTTCAAAAGAAAGAGCGCGAGATCGTTGAAAGCGGCGCTTTCAGCTCCAGGAAACGGCCGATTTCCAATCCTATCTGCGAACCTCCTCCCCGGTCAGCAGCTTTCGTGCAGGACGGCGGTTTCCCCTCCCGGCGACGGGATCTATTATATCCGACGGAGGAGGAGGAGGAGGAGGAGGACAAGAGTCCGAAAATCTCCTCGAGCGGGAGAGCTGACGAACCGTGTCCTTAGGGGAGGTTTGCCCGCTGGTGGTACCTGTCAACGCTCTGGGTATAGACGGAGCGCACGCTGATTCTCTTTTTTTATTTTCTTCTTCTTTTTTTCGTCAGGTAGGCTGACTCGTACAGCACTGGGAAGATAGATTCTAATACTTACTTACATACTTACATACATACATATATATATATATATATATATATATATATATATATATATATATATATATATATATATATATATATATATATATATATATATATATATATATAGTATATAATATGTGTGTACATCGAACTACAAAATGTCCTTTCACATTCTAATTCGCTCTACCTCGGAATTAATATATTTTCATATATGTTAACCGAAGGGGAATCTTTTAGTCGGCTCACGGGCGTGTGGTTTAAGGCTTCACTGTGCGTCCTGAATTTGTTGTGTCCGATGGTTCGCGCCCGTGAACCGACAAATTTCTTGTCGATTAAAAAATTCCCCTCCGGTTAACATATATAAAAATATATTAATTCCGAGGTAGAGCGAATTAGATATTAAAGGACATTTGTAGCTCGAATAATATATATACATATATATATGTATTATATATTATACTATATATATATGTATATATAATAATATATATTATATATATATATATATATATCTCAATATTAAACCATGCATAAATATACATTGTTCATACAGGCTACAGCATGTAACTGTGTTTTTCTCTATTTCGCAACGTACGCCTAGCATATATAGTAGGTGTATCACGTTTACAATTTTTTTTCGGGGGAGGGGGGCGGGGAGCCACAGTCATCTGGGCATTATGACGACCGAGTCGTTTTGCTACAGGAAAATCTTGTCCATAAATGATGGCGACAGGAACAGGTTCAGCGGGGAATGGCGAAAGACATTTGACCCGCGAAGGTGGATTCAGTTCAGTCAAATTCAGAAACATTCACTAGAGCTGGAGTAGTAGATTAGTCCTCACCACCGTAACTCAATTGGCAATCAAGCTACACACACACATAGATATGTATATATATATATATATATATATATATATATATGTGTGTGTGTGTGTGTGTGTGTGTGTGTGTGTGTGTGTGTGTGTGTGTGTGTTTCGTCTACTTTCCAATATACGATTTTTGCACTTAAGCTAGCAGCATATTTTTTACCAAGTCCCATGCCACCTTTGATAATACTCATCGTAGTGTATTAACTATTAGGTACATAATTCCACACAAACGCATTGGAATTATCGGAGAAAGTAGAAAATGCTCTGTACAGCGTATAATGCTCTATGGAACTCTCTGCCGCGGTCCATGAAACTTTCAGCCACGGCCCGGTGGTGGCCAGACGGACGATCCACGAGTAACTTTAACCTTGAATAAACTAAAAACTACTGAGGCTGGAGGGCTGCAATTTGGTATACGTGTGATGATTGGAGGGTGGATGATCAACAGACCAACTTGCAGCCCTCTATTCTCAGTAGTTCTTAAGAATTTAAGTAATCTCAACAGCTTTCTTTTACAGAAAACTTAAAGAGAAAAAAAAAAAAAGTGTCCTGGTCGTTGTCATCTTGGTGGGCTGAAATTCTGGTCTCAACCAGACATGAATATACAAGTTCAGAAACATCGCCATTATGACGATGAATGACTTTTTAGCCTTCAACTAATTTCTTTCGTCGTGAGGATTTCCACGCACGATTTTACCCTCATCTTCTCCGTCCTCTGGAGGCAGAGGCGCTGCGATTTTAGCTATCGGCTTTTCCGTCGATTGGCATCTGTGAAGTTTTATCTCTCTCTCTCTCTCTCGTAAACTAATCATTCTTTATCTATCTATATATTTGCGTGGCTTTATCTTATCTTCTTTTATTTTTACGTTCTTGCGCTATGTGGTTCTCTCTTCTTTTTTTTTACATTTCATTAGTACTAGTTTTTCTATTCCGAGTTTGGTTCTTCTCCACATCTCATTTTTCGTAATTTTCTTCTTTTTTTTGTTTATACTTTCATCTATTATTCCTATCGGCTATTTCTCAGTCTCCTTTATGAGACCGATTGATTTTCCGTCTAATTTCTGTTCCTCAACATTTTTTCCATAATCCCTCACTTCTTAATCCTCGCTTATTTCTCTTCTTCCTATCGACATAACCTCTTGGCGTTATGATTCTCTCTCTCTCTCTCTCTCTCTCTCTCTCTCTCTCTCTCTCTCTCTCTTCTCTTCTCTCGTAAGTAGCCATCTTGCTTGGTGAGTCGTACCCGCGTGAAGTCAGATTAATCAACAGATATCACAAGTTTAACATACGACTAGAATTTGAGAAATATCTAGAAGTGTTCGTGAATTATCGGTGATAAGATTAGTGTGAAAATAGTAGGATAAAGCGTCTTCTAAGTTAGTTTATCAAGTGTAATACTATAAATCAGAACAAGATGGCAGTAAGTTCCAACTGCGGGAAGAGGTGGCGTAATTTGGCGTGTCTAGCAGATTCGCAATACGATGAGGTAGCAGGAAGGGAACTGGCATTTCTCATCTATGAAATCAGCAACAGTCCTAACCAAAAAGATACAAAAGCATTCATAGATATATTAGAAGGATATAATCCTTCAAACTGGAACAAATCTAATGAAAACATCTTGAAAATAATTGAAGAAGTTCCAAATAAAATCCAAGTGGTCAAGAGACTCATAAAGAAAATATACATAAACCAACATATTCCGACAAAGAAAATGAATAAGGTGAATCTTGTGAATATCCTAATTGAATGCATTAGGAAAAAGAATGCCAAAAGCATGCAAACTGTGTAAGGTTTGGTATAGCATAGTCAATCCACAAAACCTAATCAGAAAATGTGCTGCATGCAACATTCCGACCCATCCACAGTGTGCTGAGGTAATACAAGATTTGAGAAAAGATACAAGAATTTTTTGTTCAACATGTCTATCATGGATAGACAATGTTATTAAATCAAGATTGAATGTACAAATAGTTGAGGATGAAGAAGAAGAGGAAGAGGAAGAAGAAGAAGAAAAAAGAAGAAGAGGAAAACGGAAGAGAAGTAAACAAAAATGAAATGACAGAAAAAATAAGGAAAACAAAGAACAAGATAAAAGTATGGATGCAGAGATACTCATTGATACTACATATGAGGCAATAAAGCAGCATACCTACGAAGAAATAAATTACGATATGACAACAGAAAAGCAAATCCCGAAGAGGCTCTACCCAGATCTATACAATGACGGGAAAGAGGAAAAAATAGACAAGAAAGACAAAATCTGCAACCTTTTGAAAAGAGGGAAATTGCAGATTTGGAGAAAGATGTTACTACAAACATCCTAAGATATGTCAAAACTATGAAATATATGGTAAATGTGCATACTTAGATGGATATGGGGATGATTGCAGAGATCTGCATCCAAAAATATGTAAAAACCTAAAAGAAGGAAAAGGATGTAAGTTCGACAAAAAATGCAAAATATATGCAGCCCTGTAGCCATGAAATCATAATCAAATAAATAACCCAACCAAGTAATAAAATCCAAAATAAGAAAGAAACAAAATAAAGAGAGAAATCAAGAATATCAGGTAAAAAGAGAAAAGCAAACCACCAATGAGATAATGCAGAGGTGTCAGCAAAAAAAATTTCAAAAGCATCAGCTCCGAAATTCTACTCAAGAGATAATAACTGTATTTATTATGCAAGAGGATATTGCAGAAACGGAGAAAATTGCAGATTCAGACACAAAATGAATAATTATGATGAAGGAAGATCAAATATTATTGGAAAAGTTGATTTTTTAATGTCAGAATTTCTGGAAATGAAAAAAAGAACAACATACCAGAACAGGAAAGAGACATGGGAAAATCCTTATTACTACCAGTATTAAATGAAGGAGAAAACACGCAAACCATCATAGTGATGAATGCGCAGGTTTAGTTACGAGTAACTCAAAAAGAAAAATAGAGTACTTAGAAGAACTAGCCCAAAATGAAAAGAAAATAGATATAATGAATATAAGTGAAACCTGGTATTCCCAAGAGACTGGGAATGATGATCAAATAAAAGGGTTCCAAACTTATAGATCAGATAGAAAAAATAGGAATCAAGGGGGAACCGCAATATATGGGAAAGACAAAAAACAAGGAAAAATATATGAGAAATATAGTAACTCAGAATGTGAACTAATAGCGGTAGAAATTTGAATCTGAAAAAATTGATGAACATAGTAATATATAGACCTCCTAATACTAAAGAGTTTGACTAAATAATTGAAAAATTGGATGATATATGTAGAAATCACAAGGACTGGACTATTCTCCTATCTGGTGACTTCAACTTTCCTTTCGTAGAATGGAAAGAACGAATAGGAGATTGTGGTTGTACTTATACATATAAAAAAGAGAGTAATAGTAGTGCAGAAGATAAGAGGCAATTTGAAAAGCTATTAGATATGCTACTAGAATACAACATTCAACAAATAAATCACCTGCCAACAAGAAAGGAAAATACTTTAGACCTAGTATTTGTGAACGAGATGAATTATGTTAAAGAAATAATAGTTTATAATGCGAATATTTCAGACCATAATGTCATAGAATTAACAGTTCATTCCAAAGCAAGTGAAAATAGAGATAAGCAAGAAATGAAAAAGTGGGAAGGATATGGAAAATACAACTTCTACAGTAAAAATATAAAATGGTCAGAAATTAATGAAGAATTAAACAAAGATTGGGATAATATTTTCGTAAGTGATGACATAAGGGTAAATACGGAGATATTATATAAAATATTGGAGAAAATAGTGGAAAAATATATACCGAAGAAGAAAAGTAAACATCATTCATGCATACCAAGAGACAGAAGGATCTTGTTCCAGAAAATCAGAAAGTGGAAAAAAGGTCTTGCAAAGAAAAAAATGCATGGAAAGTTATAGAACTAAAAAGTAAGATAGAAAATGCAGAACAAAAGATTATACAATCAAAAAGAAAATGAAAAAACGGGACTTGGAAGAAAAAACCCTATTAAATATCAAGCAAAACCCCAAGCTATTATACTCATATGCGAAGAAGATGAATAAAAGAAGAATAGAAATAGGCCCTCTGAGAATTGAAGGGAGATTAACGAATGAAAAAAAGGAAATTTGCAACATACTGGCAGAACGATATAAGAGAGAATTCACCCCTAGAATAGATAATGAAGATAATGATATAGAAGTAAGGGATGAAAATAGTGAATATTTAGCTGACATAGATATTAATGAAGCTGATATTGTGCAGGCTATTAATGAAATTAAAAATGGAGCTGCTGCAGGGCCTGATGGAATTCCTGCTATTTTGTTAAAGAAAGTAGTTCATTCTATCGCCAAAGCCACTTGCAATATTATTAAGACAAAGTGTAGATACAGGCAAGATTTTATGATGAGCACAAATTAGCATATATTACCCCTACTTTCAAAAAGTGGATCAAGACTAGAGGCAAGTAATTATAGGCCTGTGAGTCTAACATCACATATTATGAAAGTGTATGAAAGGGTAATGAAGAAAAATATTATGAAAACATTTAATAAAAATAATTTGTTTAATAAAGGACAACATGGTTTCGTACCCGGAAAAAGTACACAAACCCAACTGTTAGTCCACCGTGAGAACATATTCAAAAAATATGAAAAGCGGAAATGAAACAGATGTGGTTTATTTAGACTTTGCAAAAGCTTTTGATAAAGTAGACCATAATATATTAGCGAAGAAAATTAGAAAACACAATATCGTGGATAAAGTAGGAAGAATGGTTAAAAGAATTTTTTACACAACAGAAAACAGATTAGTTATTGCAAACGACGAGAAAATCGGATGAAGTCAAGGTAATATCCGGTGTGCCGCAAGGTACGGTGTTAGCTGCAATACTGTTTGTTATTATGATTGAAGACATAGACAATAATGTGAAGGATTCGGTAGTGAAGTAGTTTCGCAGATGACACAAGAATAAGTAGAGAAATTACTTGTGATGAAGATAGGAACGCTCTACAAAGAGACCTTAACAAAGTATATGATTGGGCAGAGGTATAAATAGGATGGTATTTAACTCTGATAAATTTGAATCAATAAATTATGGAGACAGAGAAAGAAAGCTAATATGCATATAAGGGAGCCTAATAATGAGACCATCACAAATAAGGAAGCAGTTAAAGACCTTGGAGGTGTGATGATGAATAGGAACATGTTTATGCAATGATCAAATAGCAACTCTGTTTGGCAAAATGTAAAGCAAAAATGGGAATGTGTTACGGCAACTTCAAAACAAGAAAAAGCTGAACACATGATTATGCTTTATAAAACATATGTTCGTAGTCCACTTGAATATTGCAATATGATATGGTACCCACACTATCAAAAGGATATTGCACAAATAGAGAGTGTACAAAGGTCCTTTACAGCTAGAATAGAAGAAGTTAAGGACCTAGACTACTGGGAAAGACTACAATTCTTAAAATTATATAGTCTAGAAAGGAGAAGAGAACGCTACATGATAATTCAGGCATGGAAACAGATAGAAGGAATAGCAGAAAATATCATGGAACTAAAAATATCAGAAAAGAGCAAGCAGAGGTAGATTAATAGTGCCCGCCCAAAAACTATACCAGGAAAAATAAGGAAAGCACACAGGACATTAATCCACTACACACCCAGCATCGATAAATGCAGGCGTCTATTCAATGCGTGCCAGCTCAATCTGAGGAATATATCAGGAGTGAGCGTAGATGTGTTTAAGAATAAGCTCGACAAATATCTAAACTGCATCCCAGACCATCCAAGATTGGAAGATGCAAAATATACCGGAAGATGTACTAGCAACTCTCTGGTAAACATTAGAGGTGCCTCACACTGAGGGACCTGGGGCAACCCGAACAAGATGTAAGGTCTGTAAGGTCTGTAAGGTGCACGTGTTCTATAAATACGACAGGTAACCCTCGTGTGTCTCACATGCTGTCTAGCCTATTAGCCACATCATTTAACCCGGTATTCGTTTTTTTACATTCCGCCACCTTCGTCTCTTCGTCTCCTATTCCCCGTTTTCTTTCTTTGTTGCTTTCTCTGTCATCTTTGCAAGCTCGTTCTCCTTTCTTGTTCCTCTTCCTCTTCTTAAATCTGCGCTCTGCTGAGTCGTCTCGCTGCGTCACACTTTATGAGCTACAGTTCTTTATTTCAATGCTTCAATTAATACTTTTTCTGCCGTTAAATTCCCCCGTTTCCTCTCCATTCTTTCCCCATCCACACAACCCCCTTCTTTAAATAGGTCTATAACATTCATCTTCGCCCTCTCCGTTTCATTCTTCTCTCTATGCCTCTCTCTCTCTCTCCTCCCCTTAAGCACATCTGGGAACGATAGAAAACAAAGTTAAAAGAAATGAACCAACCTTTAGGCCTAAGATATTTACGTAACTCGCCGTGAGGCAAAATCGCTATAATTTCCACCCCGTTGATTTTATCCTTCTAGGCCTAAGGGGGAATATAGTTCTACGGAATTGATAGAAGAAACGACGGCCGGAGAGAGAGAGAGAGAGAGAGAGAGAGAGAGAGAGAGAGAGAGAGAGAGAGAGAGGAGCCATATGCCTAGGCCTAACGAACATTTGCTCAAACCCTGCAACTCAAGTCTTATCGACGTTGACCAGTATTGGCCGCGGATAGGCCTAAGATGTGACCCATATAAAAGTAATTTATAGCTGCTTATCAAGGATATTGATTCGCTGTGCTGTGATGTAATGTCTCCGTTGTATGGGCAAGACAGGACGAGAGAGAGAGAGAGAGAGAGAGAGAGAGAGAGAGAGACGGGGAGACAATCTGAATGGACATTCCTCTCTCGAGATAGCAAGAAATAACAGAAAATGGAACTCAGCTAGTACATACAAATGCACAACGATCAAAAACTCGGACGTTCTTTATCGTGGGATTTCTAGCTTGAAGAGAGAGAGAGAGAGAGAGAGAGAGAGAGAGAGAGAGAGAGGAAATAATTCGTTTACCCACCTATAATCATGCGCCCCACAAATAAATTATGCTATATGGTTTGTTACCAAGAGGGTCGGCCGTTATTAATGCGTCTAGCCCTAACTATAAGGCTCTCTCTCTCCTCTCTCTCTCCCTAAGCCAGAGAAAATATTTTTTTGCATATTAGTAAGGACGGCCTCTGTCAGAATATGAGAGAGAGAGAGAGAGAGAGAGAGAGAGAGAGAGAGAGAGAGAGAGAGATGCCGCCAAAGAGTGACCCCATTTTCAAAATCATGACTATTTTATATAAGTAAGAAAATAAGAGAAAGGAAATGTGAGACAGAGCATCAAACAAAGGTAAGTATTCATTAATGTCTGCACAAGAAAATAGGTGGATAATGAAGATTTTGTCGTTAATAACCGTAAGTTTACCAAAATAGCCCGGTTTCAAAGCGTGCATTTAATGAATCTTGACATTTTCCCACCATGCTAACAGATCTTTTGGAACTTAAAACGGTATACACTGTACCAACGCTCCCTTATGTATATTCAACCACAAAAATACCCGCTAATGCGAATTCGGAAGGTATTTGAGCGAAGTTGCCATTCGACGTCAAAGTTGGATAACTAGTACTAAACAGGAGACGGTTCATTTGCAAGATCCGGAGCAATCTGTTTCATATGGAAGTTAGAAGAAGTCTTAATGAATCTCTTCTCCTGCCGGCGCCCCTCCGGTCATCTTTTAGGGTTAGGATGAAGTGACGCTTTTGTAAAACAGGGGTCCCAACTTCCAAGGGCGTGGTGGTGAGTGACAGCAGGCTCGGAGAGGTGACAACACGTGAGCGAGCTCCTCCTGCTCTTTCTCGCCGAATTCATACAAACCACCGAGTGGCGCTTCTCGTGATGATGAAGAACAGGAGCCACACGGGATGACTTTCACGAGGAACCGGTCTTACAAAATTCTTGGTGGAAGAGATTGGATTCTATGATGTTATTATTGTCCTTTTCATGGGACTTCTTTACTTTTAAAAAGCGCTGGGAAACTGTAGATCTCAACTGTAGCAGCTATAGCAGATTC
>NC_087200.1:196090885-196155885 GCF_015104395.2 Macrobrachium nipponense | reverse complement strand
CCGTCCTGAATCTGTCTTGTTATATTGATACGATTAATGAATTTATCAGCATCGGGAAAATTATTCGAAAGAGTCAGTGAACTGTACACCCATGGTTCATGTACTTACTAATATAAAGACCTTGAGCGCACCCCGAGCTAGGATAGTAACAAGTCTAAAGAGTATGTAGTAGATCCTGGGATAGCATGAACACTAGGCCGAACCAACGAGCAATGTTCTCCATCTTCTGAAGTCCTTAATGGTACAGGAAATGTGATTTTCAGTCTAATGAAAAACAGATAAGTAGACAAAACAAAAAACAAAACTAAAAAGGTTCCTCGCGTGTGTGTTTCGTGAAGAGACCATGAGGGGGCTGATGGGCGTACGACTAGCAACAGTTGGGAAGTATCTGAAGACATTAGTTCGAGTGGAGTATTATGACACAGAGAGAGAGAGAGAGAGAGAGAGAGAGAGAGAGAGAGAGAGAGATTGGCTCCGCTGCGTGAATACTGTCGTATTGGAAATAAATATAATTATTTTAAAAAGCATATTGCGTAGAGTTTACCTTTACCACTATGGAAACTGGATATGAGTAAAGGCTTCCTACAAATAACGTGTAACCTTTTGCAAATAGTCCTATAGTACGTGAGAAATGAATTCGTATCTTTCCATCTGTAAATATACATTATTCTTACATACGTATTCATTTCTAGTATTTCATCATAGAATTAATAATAATAATAATAATAATAATAATAATAATAATAATAATAATAATAATAATAACGAAGTATTGGACATCATCATATTTGAATTTCGTGTTCTATAAAAAGTCTATTTATGACATATTACAAATTATGGTGATAAGTACATTCATAGGTTGATTTTAGAAACAAGTAAATTATTCGTGAAGACAGAAATGAAGTCTACTTTCTAAATGGAACTAGAGAAGAGTTAAATACACACAATATATATATATATATATATATATATATATATATATATATATATATATATATATATATATATATATATATATATATATATATATATATATATATATATATATGGGTGTGTGTGTGTGTGTAAATATAAAGAAACTCAAGTTGTTTGCCTAGAAACCATTTGTGGCTGATGTTTATTGTTTTTGTAAGAGGTTCTCATCCGTCAAGTATAAAAAGATGACAGAAACCTTCTAAATTGCGTGTCACGTGAGTCCATCGAAGCTTTTCATGGGCAAAAAAGCTTTGCATGAGAAACTAAAACCTAATTTGTTAGAGAGGCAGAGCCTCCCAACAATGAACTCTGCTCCTGAGGGGAATTTTTTTCTTTAAAGGATTTTAGAACACTTCCCACTGTGATAATTCTAGTCTCATATTACATTCTGGGCCATCTTCGAGTTAAATCTGAAACATTGGCTGATCTGCCTTGAGATTAGCCGTGGTGAGTGCTCAGAGGTCAGTCAAATTCACGTGTTACGCAAAACTCATTCTTTCATTAATGAAGTTCTAAACTCTCCCTCTCTCTCTCTCCACGAAATGAAGTACTATGTTTCGCTCATCAATCTCTCTGCAACTCATCCAAGAAATTGATGCGCCTTTTCTCGCAGAACTCTTCGTTCTAGTTCACATTTCAGCCGTCTCCTCCTCTCCTTTTAGTTCTCTTACGCATCTACAGCCTCGAAGAATCACCTTCCGCCATTTGGAGAACCTCTTAGAAGAACCCACAGCAACAACACTTGCCATTTTCCTTAATGCGCATCTGCTCTCCTTCCTTTTCAGTCTGCATAAAGACCCGTCCACACGGTCGAGCTTTGCTCGACGAACTCTGCCCGCTGTGACGTCAGAAGTGGAGAAACAGGGGATAAAGTTCTGACTTTTCCCCTTCCCCGCTTCTGACGTCACGTCGAGCAAAGTTCCTCGGGCAAAGCTCGACAGACAGTGTGGACGAGGCTTTAGTTCTCTTTTGCCCTCGGCTGTTATCACTTCTCTCCTATCCATTCCTGTTTTCCATCTTTTGGACATATCCACAGTCTCTTCATTTCATTTCTGCTGCTTATTCGAAGTCATCTGCACCAAGACTTTCCCTAAGGCCTCCTTTTTTTTACTTGTTTATGGCGTCTCAACTCCAAGTGCTGGTGAATGATGTAAAAGAACATTTCTCCCACATCCGTCTGATATTACCTCACGCTATAATAATAAAATAGACTAGCTTAAAGAAGCGTGCTTGTATTCCCTGCTTTCTTGATGCTCATCTGATAGCTTGTCTTGGTACTCTGCCAAATATCTTATCAGTCTCTCAAATATATGAAACTGTATTTCCTTCTTGACATCGTAATTCAGCATCTATCTCATCATAAAGACCACTCATACTGTTTGTGTTCCTCATAAGTGCCAACTCCCACTTGATGGTTCGTCTTTGCATGGTCAGTATTTGTTTGTTTGTATGGTGTTTTTACGTTGCATGGAACAAGTGGTTATTCAGCAACGGGACCAACGGCTTTACATGACTTCCGAACCACGTTGAGAGTTAACTTCTATCACCAGAAATACACATCTCTAAACCCTCAGAGGAATGCCTGAGAATAGAACTCGCGGCAACGAGGTGGCAGGCCAAGACCAAACCGACCACGTCACTGAGGCGCTTCGTACGGTCAGGATTCACTTACGTAGTTCCAGTAAAATTCCACTGTGTTCACTTGATGTGTATAAGATATGGTCAGTTTATACATGCAGCTGTTGCTGTGACATGGCGCCAAATAGAAATCCGGTTTGAAGCGGTTCACTGCAGTAGCGTTGCTTATAGGTGGTAATGGAGAGACACCCTTAGGGTCATTAGTCAGGAGAAAAGAGGGGGTTAATTTTGGACTCTATACAAGGAGTTGCAAGATGAAGTTTTAGGAGTACTTCACAAGGTTAAAAGCTCATTTTATTTATTCACTTGAGAAGGTGGAAGAGGACTAGCTTAAGACCAAAACTAACTTTCGAGAGACACTCACCGCGGGAGAGATTGGTTGTACTCTTATCTATTGGCTTTATATTATCTATTACTAGACGTGGAGTTTATCACCCATAGACTATTACTGTTCTACGGAGGGGAAAAATAAAAGTTATTGGCACACTTTGCATTTCAAGACATACAGAGACCTCTTCCTTTACCGAGTTGCATGGTATTGTGATTACTCGATAATAACTGGTTGATTCCCCAGCTGCTTTGCACATAAACAGTAGCATAATAACGAAACTCTAAGTGAAGTTACTAAAAACTGGGTGAACACTACCCTTAAGTATGTAGCAGCAAAAATTAATTTCCCAAATTCCTAAGAATTCACGATAGCTAAAGTTATTCTAGACTAGACCAGAAATAACAGTCATATAACGGCAAAATCACTCTACGGGAACTCAAAGATGCTCTCAAACTAACTCGACTACCACTGATGAAGGCTAAGTTTTAATAATGTTAACAAACCTCCCTGAAAAACAGAACTCTTGCTGGAAGCACTATGATTCTGCCACAGTTTGAAGTTGTTTCCAGTTCCAGGAGTTCTGAACAGGGGTATCCATACCCCTTGGGAGTATGAGAACCACATGCTGGCGGTATGGGACTTGATCTCTGGATATTTGTATATATTTTATCTTAATGGGCCAGTGTACATGGGTAAATTTTGTTAATAACTGGGTAAAACTATAAATGCTTGCAATTTTCTTGTATGTTCTATTCCTAGCTATTCACACATAAAGTGTGTAATAAATTAAGTATAACAAGTTATATTGTCAACAAATAGGACTTAAGTGGACTTGAGCAAAGGGGATATGGAACCATATTGGAGTCACCAAAAGGTTAAGAACACCAGAGTTTTACCAAATACTGTTGAAGATGCCTTTCAGAAAAGGTTACAGACCAGTTGACCTCATGATACGTCTGTAAAATAATGGGGAATATGATAAACACACGACTGTAGTCCATCTGTCCACTCACCAACGTAGGTTTTAAGTAGATGTGGAAATACGCATAGCTAGTTCCCGATTGGCTGCCACCAATGTTTCCAATATCGTAGGCTTATTCTGATTAAGATGCAAACTATTTCTTCAGTGATTCATCCAAATCTTATATATAAAAAGAATCACTCACATCTTCTCATATAGATTATATGAATATGCCTATGTATATTGATAACATAACAAAAGAAGCATATGAAAGACGAGCTGTATCAAACAGTCTACGCAGATCAAAACTCAAAGGACGATAGTAAATGAGTGTGAGTAAAAGGTAGTTTAATAATCTCTTGCATTTAAACCATGAATTATTATCGTCTACTATTGTCTGACTGGCGTAAGTGAACACAACACAACACTGGCTGGAAGCATAGTGAGCCCATAACATGGAGTGGTGATCTCCCAGCAAGCATGTGTAGTACTAGACCTTGGTTGTAGGGAAGACACACTACGGCAATTTTGCTTTTTTGTTTTCTTCTTGCTTAATTATTATTAGAATATATGTAATTCTCTTTATCATACAGTTATTTCTATATCGAAAACAATTTGTACTTAGAGAAAGGTTTAAACGATATAGCACTATACCAAATAAGTAATTTGAGGGCATAGGTCTAGCCTAGGCTGCCAAATTTCATTTTGTTGCTATTACTAATCTATGAGACATTTGGTTTTGTTACACACACATACACACACACCCACACAATACAAACTTCGATTATAGAAATAGCCGTTCTTTTCTAAGATTTGGTTAAGTCGTTCACGGTAACATGACCATGTTTAAAAGACGAGACTTGTTGACAAAACCGTAACCTACACCTTTGCTTACTACTAAACCTTCTCAATGACGGAAAAGCCAGATTTTTTACTTTTATGATGTGGCATATATAAGATGAATGAAGCTACAGTGCTTTCAAAACTGAAGTTGCCTTTGGCATTAAGTCCCACAATTATATATTGAAAGTACGCAGTGTTGACACAGAGAGGATTTGCTTCAAATAGAAATAAATAGCAACTGTAACTTAAAGTCGAACAATAGAAGTTGTTCTCCACGTTTTGTTTAAATCGTCAAGAAACAATCTCCCCAAGTGTGGCGTTTCGGAATTTCGTTGAGAAATCAAGTATGGCGGCATGAATTTTGTTGAACAACTCTTTACACTGTTTCTGATGGCTAACACTGTAAAGAATTATGGCATAGACCGTATCATACAAGCCTACTTACATGCTGCAGATCTTAATGGCTGACAAAATACAGCAGGCGTCCTCATGCAACACAGCAACATGCTTAAAAGACGAGACTGGTTGACACTCCTAGTGTTATATATACGGGCCTATGTACTACTAAACATTTTTACTAACCAAGATCGTTCTTACTTTACATCATGTGGCATGTGCATATTAATATTCTGATATAAAATTCAAACTGCCTCTACATTTATGTGCCACGATAATATGCTGATCAGATGGGACATGTTAGAGAGAAGGATCTACTGCTACGAAATTTCGGAGAAATGAATTCTATTACGCCTCGTTTACCTGTGAAATGTTATCCCATTTTCTCTTGAAGACTTGTTTTTCCTATTTTGGCAATTATAAACCGCGCAGCGTACCATTATTGTGATAAGGATAAAAAAAAAATCGCAATCGCATTAAGCCTCAGTTTACATGGTTACCAGACCTGTCACGATGGCTCTGCAGCGCCACCCTGGTGGGAGACCACCGAACTAAGTTTAAGTCAAGCATTGTAAACAAAGGAAATATCAAATGTCGTTGTTATTCGAAGGAATTACGAACCATATCACGAAAAATGGCAAGCAAGGACAATTCCCAAACAGAAAATTGATAATACTGAATCTCTGAAGTCTACAGTGCGTGAAAGATATATAAAAATAAACTGAAACTTGTCAATAACAAAGTGATAGTTGCCTATGTTACACTTGGAGATGCGATTTAATAAATATCCCCCCATACATTTTAGTGGTGAATGCGATTTTGGACATGTGAAATATTGTAGATCACGCGAACGTCGATATTGAAGAAATCGAATAGGCGAAATGTTGCTCAAATGAGGATTTTTTATTTTTTTTTTATTTTTTGTGAGTGACACGGTGACCCTTTTAGAGCTGGGGGTTTTTCCACGGATTTTTTAAGCTCATTTCTTGTGCGTGTGTGTTTATATACGGGACCTCGTTGTCAATTGTTTTAAAGTTTGTGTATTTTGTTAATTTTACATAGTTTAATTTCAGGTCAGACTATCAGAGTCCCACCCCATTCCAGGGACATACAACCTACCCAGTCGGAGGGGAAATTTTTGACAACACAAGCCAATTTTTGCACTTTTGATATTTAATATCACTTTTAACAGAAACATAATTCACTATCCACTGCTTCAAGTTTTAAAGATTTGACCAAAATACCTTCCTAGCGGCTCTGAATCATATATCATCTGACAGAGAATGCAGTGGCTGTAAAATATTTATGCCCTAGGACTCTTTAACCATTCACCATTATCACTAATTACACTAACAACTGATGACACTCATCACTAATGAAGTGATCTGAGAAGGCATTCGTATGTCTTGACGGCTGAAAATTAGCTCTGTTTATCCTGATAGGAAATCCACAGTGCTCTCCTTCCTTCACTAATCTTTTGAGTTTAATTAATCTCCTTGATTTCTCACAACAGCGGGAACTGAGTAATACGATTTGCCGTCTCTGTTTGACCTATCGTGGCATCCAAAGACTCTACAAGTGCCTACTATATTTAAAGGTTTAATAGGTACAATATCATCGCTTTTACTCAACACAGCTGACCTACAACATGGCCGACTTCCGTGCATACATCCGGGTCTCATTCTGGATCGAAAACTATCTATCATGCAGACAGAATCTCCAATATTGACCCTATATGGCTGGAAGGCGAGAAATTTCAGTTAATATATGGCAGTTGCACAGAGGTTTTCTTTTCAGAAGACTTTGCACATTTACATAATTTTTCACTAAGCATACAAATCGTTAAAATAACTCAGTGGCTGGGTAATTTTGGGAGTATTTTGCCAAATGACTAATCGAGCATAATTCTGAAGTTTCATTTCACAGTTCCCGTCATCTTTTGTGTGTTGATACCATAAAACTTAGAATGAATAAATGCAGGTTCCAATATAAAAAAGTAAATTTGACAGAAACTGAATGAAATTGTGCTAAAGAAAAGGCCAGGTAAATAAAATATAAAACGAATCAGTGGCACACGTAGGCCTATATTGGTCCTTGCTTCAAGTTCTTGGGATAAACAAAATAAAAGGTTATTTTTCAGCTCTCGGACGGGGATATAATGAAACGGCACATTAGAGTTTGAATGATTAGAAAAATCTTGTGATTTGAACAGCTTGTGCGCTCAGATCAAAGTGTAGCTTCAGCATGAGATCAATCATAAACATAATAATGCACACGACTTATTGAAGAAGCCGTTCAATACTTGTCACAATACGCCACCGATATCAGAAACGTTGATTTTCGGCCAACACTTGCTACCCATACACGTAAGCCACATTCTGAGCCGTGAGTGGACATATCAGATGAAACCGATCATATATGGCATTTGTGAAGCAAAAACTTTTCTGTCCTTATTAATCTAGTTTCTGCAAAGGTACAGCATCAAACTATTTGCTCTCGTATGACGTTGGGGTGGCATATTATTTAAGGTCTTGGCATTATGAAGCATCTCCCTAAACTGGGGTAATGGCAACGTTCATAAACTCATTCTCATACGAGAGATGCATTGTAGGAAGACTTGTTAGTATTATAAAAAGTCGTGTCTGCAGGAAGGAGGAAGCCCACAAGGCAACATTCTTAAGTGTAACTTGTCTTGTTATTGTTAACAACACAAGTCTGCAACTCCCCCACACCCCTACTAGTTAGAGGCTCTTAATTAGTTGAAGATTCTGCAAGAAGTGTAAACTGGATATGACTCAGGATATCTGAAAAACTCTTAATAATGCAGCAAGCAAAAATGAGCTGGAGAGAATGGCTTTAAATGTTCTCTATCCAAAGTAGTTGCCTTTAAGCTTCCACTATATACAGGAAAGTAGAAGGGATCCCAACATGATGAAAAATAAGTTAAAACAGTAAAGCACGACTGTGAAAAAAATCATTAAATATTTGACAGGTTTCAACTACTAGGTACTAGGTGTCTGGGAACCCGCACTCAGGAAAAGTGATTCTCTATGTGTCTAGACACGATTATAACTGACGGGTACACCTCATCATCTTGTCAGTCCAAGCTGAGAGTTAGATGCAGTCCACAATGTAGGTCTTTGAGTGTAATCGCTCTTAGAGCATTAGCCACTGGAAGTCTCTATGTTGATTGTGATGAACTTCCTTTAGAGCTTAGCGGAGAGGGGTTTAGGTTACACCACACTCTACGACTAAAGCTCCCTTGAAAATTCAACCTTCAAAAATCTTGGGAAACATAACATGAGGAGATATAGTACAAGATCCTCCAAACCTTTCCAAATACGATGAATATAAGACTTGGATTCAGTGTCAAAATATGAATTACTTGAGGCCTCCATCCCTTCTCATTGGCTCATACCAGAAATCTCCAGTTGCTCTAGAAATATCAATGAAAAAGCAACAGTCAGAAGAGGAGATCAGGGAAATATTTTCAGCATGATGCACTGGATAAGGTAAGAAGCGGGGAAAGTCAGAACCTTACCCGCTGTCTCTCCGCTTCTGACGTCACATCACGCAGCGTTCGTCGAGCAAAGTTCGACCGTTTGGACGGGCCTTAAGGAGCCACAGCTACCAGACTGCACAACAGTGTATGCAGGAGAAATGACAGCTATAGCCCGAGCTTCGTACCTAACATGCCACTCAAAATTCAAGGATTTCCAAATATATTCAGACTCAAGGAGCACAGCTGATTCCATATACTATAATCATAATTTCTTATATCCACTTGTTTGCAAGGCTCTAGATGCTGGTCCACACAGGGTGTCAGAAAAAAGCTACGTTTCGGCTGAATCCCAACCAGGGGAATGAGGTGGTTTGAAAGGATGCAGGAAATGCTAGTCACAGGCATATATTATATAAAATAAATAGTCCCCAGTCTGGAAAAGACTCATGTGGTCATATATTTTAAGGAACTGACAAGAGATATGTTCTCCCCTTCCTAACGATACAAAATATACTAAACTTTTAAAAAAGTCGAGATTAAAGTTGTTGTACGTTAAAAATCCACAATTTATTACATTGTTGTACGCTCAAAATTCACAATTAATCTTTATTATTTGTAAAAGTTGAAAAAAAAGACTTACGAACACCTACACAGTATTCCCTCCATAATATTAACATAAAAACTGGTGTCCAAAGGTCTTCGTCTTCAACTTTTACAAATAATGCAGTTTACCGATACAATTGCAGATTTTTAGTGTACAACAACACCAAATATACTAGCATAAAAAGCAGCATATTTATAAGGCAAATACTTCCAAAGAGATCGAAAGAAATTGGGTCTAATCCAGCTGAGAATTGGAGGAAAAAAAATATATCGTAGTTTCACCAGACCACTGAGCTGATTAACAGCTCTCCTAAGGCTTGCCCAAAGGATTGGATATTTTTACATGGCTTAGAACCAATTGGTCAACTAGCAAAGGGACCTACAGCTTATTGTGGGATCCGAACCATATTATATCGAGAAATGAATTTCGATCACCAGAAATAAATTACTTTGATTCTGCATTGGCCGAGCTGAGAATCGAACTTCGGACCACCGGATTGGTAGCCGAGCGCGAAAACCACTCGTCCAACTAGGAACTTGAGAATTGGGAACACCCACCTAACCCATTAGTACAGGGGTTTTTAACAGGGCGTATCCATACCCTTTGGGGGTATGAGAACCACATGCTTGAGGAATGGGACTTGACCTCTGGATATTTGTATATATCTGATATCAATGTCAAACTATAGATGGGGACATCTTGTAAATAAATAACTATATAAAACTATAAATGCTTTTGATTTTATTGTATGTTCTATTCCTAGCTATTCGCACCCAAAGTCTGTATTAAACTAAGTATATTAAGTTATACTGTCAACAAATAGACTTAAGCAAACTTAAGCAAAAGGGGTACGGAACCGTATTGGGGAATTCATTGTGGGTCTGGAGTCATCAAAAGGTTAAGAACCCCTGCATTAGTATGTATTAAGGGTAAAAGGGCCCATGATTGTAATGCGTTGTTATCGTTAAAGCATCCGTTGGTCCATTGCTCCAAATGCAGAAGTCAGCGATGGAGATTCCCTCTTGATAGGAAATCCCTCTCTGAAATTTGAGAAGGTCCAGACATTCCTGCACTCACCGGTAAAAAAAAAAAAAAAATAAAGTTCTGATGTTAAGAGAGATAACATTACTTTTCTATTTACCATAACTTATTTTTTTAGTAATTTTTCAACATATACATATTCTTTACCCTAACTTATCATTATAAGTATTTTATTCCATTTCATTTGATCTTATTTATTTCTTTAAAATAATTGGTAATGAAAGAAGTCCGAGTAACTTACAAAAAGTGAGTGAAAAGGTTTAAATGTGTTCATCGTTTTGCACTATATACGACGATGGCCCGACTTGGGCTGGGTTGTGGTTACACTCTCCTCAATGTTGCTTTTAAGTTGGTCAAAAACGGACAGTATTTGTTGTTTAAATACACGCCTGTATAGTCTGTGTGTATATACGAGTGTGTAGATATGTACGTAAGAAATTAAGAATCTAATATGACAAACATACAACACATGCATTGGCCTGTACCAAATTAACGACAGGGAATTGGTAAATATATATATATATATATATATATATATATATATATATATATATATATATATATATATATATATATATATGTCTATCACATTACCGTGATTCATATACATATATCGAACTACAAATGTCCTTTAATATCTGATTCGCTCTACCTCGGAATTAATGTATTTTCATATATGCTTAACCGAGGGGGAATTTATTAAGCGATAATAGAATTGGCGATCGACAGGCGCGAACCAGCGACCTCTCAATTCCAGGACTGGCAGTGAAGCCTTAAACCACCCCGACACCGGTGTTAGGGTGGTTTAAGGCTTCACTGCCAGTCCTGGAATTGAGAGGTCGCCGGTTCGCGCCTGTCGATGGCCAATTCTATTATCGCTTAATAAATTCCCCTCGGTTAAGCATATATGAAAATATATTAATTCCGAGGTAGAGCGAATTAGATATTAAAGGACATTTGTAGTTCGATATATATATATATATATATATATATATATATATATATATATATATATATATATATATATATATATATATATATATATATATATATATATATATATATATATATATATATATATATATATATATATAGTAATTTTGACCAATAAATATATGAATATATATGTATATATATATATATATATATATATATATATATATATATATATATATATATATCTTATAGGGAATGTTATATATACAAACCAAATTTTTTAGAATTTTTTATTCTTTATACAACAACAATATTATTTCCTAGAGTATTTTATAACGCAAACAAAATAATGATCATTGTTTATCAATATAATATATATATATATATATATATATATATATATATATATATATATATATATATATATTATTATATATATATATATTATATATATATACATACATATATATATATGACCCCGACCTGGGTCGCGTGGGATTCTTAAGTTACTGTGGGTCATGCAGAAATCAAACGCTCAGTGATTAATTTAACACCGGTCTTATATTCTAATGAATTTACACAAGGGCACCCGGAGTGAAATGAACTTAATATCTATAGTACCGGCGGGATTGAGACCGAGCGGAAACCGGCAGAGGGCACGAGGGGAAAGTGCGTCTTTCCCTTCTCTTGACCGACGCTTGACTACTCCCTCAAGGAGACGGCTTGGTTTCCTCTCTCCTCAATACCCCCCAGAAACCCCCGATATATTGCTTCTAGGCCATGATTGGGTCTGGCACCTGTCCTTAGGTCTATTGACCAATGGGTGGCAATATAGGTGACGCTAAAGAACCAACGAACTTTTGGGGGGGATGTTTGGGGGGAGGTGACGCTTTCTTCATCTGAGAGAGAATGACCGTTAACGACCTCATGGCGTCTTGTAAGATGTTCCGATATTCTAGGGAAGTTGTTTATAAGCCCTCTAGAATGGCTTATCACTCCCTCCCCAAACTCCTTTGCGTCCTCGCAAAGCTATAGTTTCCGCCTTGTCCCATCTCGAGTCTCTTTTCTCAAGGTACTGATTTATCTAAATTCAAATTAACTATCTTAAAGGGGGCCATTTGACGTGTGTACAAACCAAAGGTTACAAGTAAATTGAACACGTCTTACAACATCATAAGATCTTTTAAAAAAAAATTAACTAATAACAATCACTCTTGCCTGGAACAGATCAAAACCAAAAAAAAGAAATCATTCAATAACTTCAGGTTCATAATCAAAACAAAATGGTGAAAACAAAAAGACAGAAAATTTTACACATTCAGCCACTGCCCTTGGTAATCACGACACATGGCATCCATTTTTAATGACATTGTATCACGTTAATCTATTAAATTTCTTCAAAATAACAAAAACATAATTTAAACATACACAGAACAAAAATAATGCAATGGAATTTTACGAAAATAAAAAAAAAAATCTTCCTGGAACATCAATGTGCATTTACTACTATCACATAAAAAAAATAAAAAAATAACTAAAGAACCATAGAAATAAATTTGGAAATTCAGGCACAAACAAACAAAAATTTCATCATCTGTGAAAATAAAAAAAAACTTTACAAGCATTAGTGTAATTTATGAAAGATAAAATAGGATGGAATCGGTGTTGCGACAAATTTAACACAAATAAAAAACAACAAATCAAATAATAAAATAACGTACAAAGCAACATAACCACATCAAAACAGAATTACACATAAGAATATGATCCACAGGTAATAACATTTGTTCTGAAAATAATTTGGATAAGTTATATCAAACAACATAAATTCGTGACACATTACAATCTGATCGAGATAACAAGAAATAAAATAAAAAAAATAAACAACTGGTATGATTCTGAATCCTAGGTAAAGACGTGGGTTGGCATTTACAGACTCTGTTCACTGACCCCTTTCAATTACTTTGCAACAGCATTTACGTATGACATAGGCTCGGGAGCTCGGTCTTGTGCTCTCGGTGGGGCGCCCACTTGCGCTCCAGTATTTCATTCTGACTCGTCTCCCAGGTACCCGGCCAACCCCGGGTACGGGGGTACTGGTTTATTGGTGTAAAACACTACGCTGTCCTCGAGCACCGGACGTAAGTGCGACAGGTGGTGCTCGCTCACAGCCCCTGTGCGAATATGCTGAATCACAGCAGAGGAGTGCTTGATCTCCTTCACACGATACGGTCCCATATATGACGGTTCGAGCTTGTGTTTCGGCAGTTGCGTTTTCTTCAAGTAGATTCGATCTCCAACCTGTATTGGGGAATCGTGAGCTCGAAACCGTCTGTCGTACCGCAAGCGGTACTTTTCGTTTGCCCTCAACAGCAGACGTTGCGTAGCTTGGAACACACGTCGAGTCGCGTTACAAAACCACACCCGGTACTGTTCCACCGTATAAAGGGGCATCTGTTGAGGGTCCAAGACCACCGAATACGGCAGTCGGATGTCTTGTCCATACATCAAAAAGAAGGGGGTGTCCCTAATCGAGCTGTTATATGCGGCATTAATAGCCATCTCAGCCGTCTGCAACAGAGACGGCCAGGAAGTCGGATTATCCCCGATGAGATATTTTAAGATGTTGACTACCTCTCTGTTGTGAGACTCAACGAGTCCGTTAGCAGACGGCCGATAAGCCGCGATGGTAACGTGATCTACTTGTAAGAGGGCCGTAAACTCGCGAATTAGTTCATTTACGAACTCACGGCCGTTGTCCGACACTAGTATTCTGGGACACCCAAATCGATTTACTAGGGAATGCAACGCTTTAGCCACTTCCTTTGCCGATTTGTCTATCATTGCGCACACATGTGTGAAACGCGTGAACGCGTCCACAAATACACAAATATATCTAGGTTGTCCTTGCACTGAAGGTAGTGGTCCTACCACATCCATATGCACTCTATCCCACTTCACCGGCACCACAGGCCATAATCGGGCCTTCGGAATCACCGTTCTGTGCTTTTTCATCATGTTGCATACATGACAATTACTTACAAATCTAGTTATGTCCCTACGCATGCCAACCCAAAAGAAATGTTCACGGGCTCTTCTAAGAGATCTTTCTATACCTACATGCCCAGCATAAGGGCTGACATGAATCATGTGTATGGGCAATCTCTCTACTAAGGCTCGAGGAAGAACGACTCGGGCTCGGACATCTCCGGGCCTTTTTTCATATTTACACAACAAGACGTCTCCCTCAATGAAGAAGGCGTCTTTTGACAGATGCACAGAACTCGGGAACTCGTTGCTCTCACCTTTCACACAAGCCTTGATCTGGCTAATCCAAGCTTCAGACACCTGACGTTCAACCAATTCTCGCACACTCCAACCACAAAAATCAACCACACTTTCATTCTCCGGGCATTTATTCTGGAATCCCCCGGACGGAGTTCCACCTGCATTTGACCCCCTACCGCCTCGGGCATTCTCATCCACCTGAGAGTGCTTGCGAGATTCCCGTTTTCTGCGCGTCGCGTTTACGTTTGTTTGACTGTCATTGTTCGGAACTGTCGGAACGTTGCTGGCACTATCGCCTGCAGTGCCTGCGCCACCAACGTCACGAGGTTTCTTTTGTCGTTCTTCCTTGCGCCTTGCGGCACGAGTTTGTTACTCTTATGATGTTCCTGGAGAGAGCATCAGCCACCCTATTACTTTTCCCTGGGATATGTTCAATCTTTACGATGTCAAACTCTAAAATTCGCTCGATCCATCGAGCTTGGCGATTTGTAATCTCGCTCTTCTTCACAGATATGTTAATGGTTGATGATCTGTGAAAATCTTTATTTTGTGTCCCAGCAAAAAATAACGGTGTCTCTCCAGCAACCATAAGACCGCCAAAGCCTCTCGATCGAAGGTACTATAATTTTTCTCTGCCCCTTTTAATGCGCGTGATGCAAAACAAACTGGTCTGTCATTACCTTCATCGTCAATCTGGGAGATTACTCCTCCTATCGCAATATCACTTGCGTCTGTGGTCACAAAAAAGGGGCGATCGAACCTCGGATAAGCCAAGAGTTCGTCGCTCATTAGGGCATCTTTTAATTTCTGAAAAGCTTCTTCCTCTTTCTCATTCCATTGGAAATCAGGTTGCTTCCTTAATGCATCTAACGGTCTCGCTATCTGTCCGAAGTTCCTAATGAACTTCCGATAGTAACCCGCGAGTCCGAGGAAGCTGGCTACATCTTTCGCATGTTTTGGTCGTGGGAATTCTAATTGCTACAACTTTATCGGCACAAGGCTTAAGGCCTTCAGATGTTACTAGGTGACCCAAAAATTCTACTTCGGCCTGGAAAAACTTACATTTTTCTAAATTTATTTTCATCCCATGACGCCTTAATGCTTCCAAAACTTGTATCAGGTTACCTTTATGCTCCTCTACAGTAGCACCAACTACAATGATATCATCTAAATATACAAAAACCCCAAAGGCCAATTATAGAAGCTAACACAGACATCATTACTCGTGAAAAATGAGCAGGGGCGTTCTTTATTTAATCCAAAGGGAAGGAAATTATATTCATATAGCTGATTATCGCTATAAGGCCGTTTTCTCTTTACTCTCATTATCAAGGGGTATTTGATGATAGCCAGACTTAAGATCCAATGTGGTGAAAAATTTACTCTCCCTTACTTTAAGCAAAAGTTCCTCGATCGAGGGCAATGGGTAGGCGTTGTCCTTGGTAATGGCATTCAATCGTCTATAATCAACACACAGCCTGAGAGAGCCATCTTTTTTCTTAACTAAAACGATCGGAGAAGCCCAGGGAGACTCACTTTCCCGAATTATACCCTGATCCAGCATCTGTTTTATCTTTTCCCCAATTACTTGTTCATGACAGGCAGGTGTTCTGTAAGGCTTACTTCGGATAGGGGGATGATCTCCTGTTTCTATTTTAAAAGGTAACTTATCTATTCTCCCTGGAGGCTCTTCTCCTATCGCCATCGTGTCTTGATATTCCCTTACTATTTCTCCTACGCAACTATGATAATTCAAAGGTGTTGCTTTAACAGCTGTTTGCAATAATTTTCTAAGCCGGGTTTCGCCGTGACCTTGACTCTGGGTAGTCAAGGCCGACACTGCGTTATTGGCTTCTACAAGGGAACACACCTCCAAATCACATAGAGACTCGTTACTTAATTCTAATCTACTACTACTCACATTTACAAAAGGGACAGTTGCCTTGCCATCGACGATGGTAGCGACACCAGGCAACATAAAGTCTGCCCACTTTCTATGGGGATTTATATACACCAACGTTCCCTCTTGTAGTTTCCTTGCCGGGACGAGGGGAAGGGAGTAGAGATAGGCGGGGGGGATCACCTCCCCCACCTCAGGGCTAGCGGGCACCACTCCCGTATCCCCCTTGGCGGCCAGGGCAATTCGGACAACTTCTTTTGTTTCCCCCAGTATGGAGACCCGTTGGTACTGTCCCTCTCCTACTGGCACCGCCACTTTCACCTCTCCTCCCCCTACCCCAAGGAGAAGCACTCGGTGCTTGCTCACGAACCCGATTCCCAGTATAATGGGAACGCCAGGGAGGTGGGTGGTAGGCACCACATAGAATTTGTGAGTGAACATTCGTCCACCGAGGGAGATAGTTTGCTGTACTGTTCTCTGCAACACGATGGTATGCCCACTGGCACTGTGCAACGTTAGATACCCTTTCGATGCCGAAATGGCGCCCGTCACTAAGTGTTCCTCGATCATAGAGACACATGCCCCACTATCTAATAATGCGTGTGGTTTCTGAGCCTATTCCCACTTCTAGAATAGGTACAGCTCCATCTCCATCCTCATGAGAGGGAGGGGCGGAGGGAGACGGGCGTCCAGCCTCTCCTACCGAAGCACTCACCCCGGGGCCAGGGGGAGTACCATGAGGCGGGGGTAGGTCCCTTCTCACTTGCTGGCGGAAGGTGGCATCGCTCCGACCGGGCCCTCTGTCGTTCCTCTGGTCGCGGCTGCCGCTGGGCCTTGAAGTGCCGGAGGCGGATGGTTTGTCGGCACTTGCCTTCCTCCCCTTCCACGCGGCCTTCCCCTTCCTCTTACGGGAGGGGGCCCGCGATTTGGTGCGGTGCCGTTTTTTGTACACTGGCTGACCAGGTGATCCACCGCCCCGCACCCATAACATCCCCACTGACCGAAGGAGGGGCACTGGGCGCGCAAGTGACCCCTTCCCCCGCACTGCCAGCAGAGCCCCCCGGTCATATCCACGCTCCCCCCTCCCGTTGTTACCCTCTGTCGCTTGGCTCTGGGGCCACCTCTGGAGCTGGGTTGGGTGGGTAGAACGCGCTTTCTGGGTGCGGAAGGTTTGGCGGCGGCGACGATGGGTGGGGGGTCGGACAGCGTCATCCCCTCCGCTCTTTGAGGCACTTCTTTATCCAGCGCTATTTGTGCCTGGGGAATCAACGTCTTCAAGGGCTCCATGCGTCCCGACAGGAACGCAGCTACGGAGTTGGGGAGAGTCCTTATCAGCATCCGTCGACAGAAGTTCTCTCTGTTCTCCTCCGACCGTTCCGTCTCCGGTGCCAAACTGTCATACTGCCTTGAAATCCGGGTGACAAACTTGGCGATGGTCTCCCCCACCTGGATTTCCGGATAATAACGCGCCCACATTTCTCTTCTTTCATCTACGTCCAGGGCGAAAGTCCGAAAAAGGAAGCTTTTGTACGCTTCCCAACTCGTCGCATCACCCCTTCGAGACATAATTTCCTGGGCCGCGGCCCCGATCATCTTCGCGGTGGCCTGCGCAACCCTCTGAGCGTCGGTCCAGCCCGCGGTAGCATTTTCCAAGCTTTCAACGAAGGCTTCGATCGACAAGAAGCCCTCCTTGGATCTGGAATTGTCGAACTCGGGAATGGGCAGTATCGGAACAGGAAGTTTCGTCACTACACTGGCAGGCGCTACAACAGCCGGTGCCGGAGGTGGCATTGCACCCTCCGTCTGAGCGGGAACGAGCATTCCATTCCCACTGTTAATGTTTCCCGCGGACGTAGTGCTATATAGTTCGCTATCGCGGCTCGGAACTTCCGACGATACGGCACCGTTCGCGTCACTCACGTTCGTGCGGTTCCCGCCCCCACACTGTCTCCATTCCAGGAACGCTTTAAAAAGTGCATATTGCTCGTCTGTTTCTTGATTTACCTCGCCCCTTACCGGGCTAATTTCTACCGCTCTAGCGTCTCTCACGCTCTCGGCATCACTGTCAGGCATCTGGGCCCTCGTGCTTCGTGTATTATACACCATTGTACCTCACTGTTTTTCACTTTTGCGGTTAATTATCAAGTTGGCACAACCTCAACGACCCACAGTTGGTTAACGATTGACCAATTAGCGTATTGCACTGTATTACAACGCACACTATGGTACCCTACAGATCGCTATATTTAACGTTAATTTGCGCTTCGCAGCGTACCCCACACCTGACACCAAAATTATGACCCCGACCTGGGTCGCGTGGGATTCTTAAGTTACTGTGGGTCATGCAGAAATCAAACGCTCAGTGATTAATTTAACACCGGTCTTATATTCTAATGAATTTACACAAGGGCCCGAGTGAAATGAACTTAATATCTATAGTACCGGCGGGATTGAGACCGAGCGGAAACCGGCAGAGGGCACGAGGGGAAAGTGCGTCTTTCCCTTCTCTTGACCGACGCTTGACTACTCCCTCAAGGAGGGACGGCTTGGGGTTTCCTCTCTCCTCAATACGAGAAACCCCCGATATATTGCTTCTAGGCCATGATTGGGTCTGGCACCTGTCCTTAGGTCTATTGACCAATGGGTGGCAATATAGGTGACGCTAAAGAACCAACGAACTTTTGGGGGGGATGTTTGGGGGGAGGTGACGCTTTCTTCATCTGAGAGAGAATGACCGTTAACGACCTCATGGCGTCTTGTAAGATGTTCCGATATTCTAGGGAAGTTGTTTATAAGCCCTCTAGAATGGCTTATATATATATATATCATATATATATATTATATATATATATATAATACATATATATATATATATATATATATATATATATATATATATATATATATATATATATATATTGATAAACAATGATCTTTATTTTGTTTGCGTTATAAAATACTCTAGGAGAATAATATTGTTGTTGTATAAAGAATAAAAAAAACTAAAAATTTGGTTTGTATATTTAATATTCCCTATAAGATATATATATATATATATATATATATATATATATATATATATATATATAAATATATTTATTGTCAAAATTACTAAGATGGTCAAAATTGCCTTTACCCCCGGAATCAGATGGTCCTCAAGCCAACCCTGAGTATATCCAATAACCCACTATTTTAACCTGTTGGTCCTATCAATCTTGTTAACTTCTTCTGAAAGTTTTTCATTTCAATTCATATTCGCCACCCGACCCCTCTCCACCATAAAGTTTGTATTTAAACCTGAGGAAGGTCGAGGATGACACCTTCAATGTCATTAACAAAAGAAACAGGAAACACATACAGTTGGTCTCCGTATTCGCGGATTTTTCTCTGCAACATATCCCCCCATTATTCGTGGGAAATTAGCCTATTTGCTGTATTTTCCTATGAGAAATAACCACAAATTCCTTTCTTTTTTATCAATTTCATCATAAAATGCACTTTTTGTGATAAAACTGTTAAAAAAAACCAGGTATAAAAATTTTAAGTGGTTTTTTTCTTGAGTTTAACTAACAAAATAGGCAGTTTTAAGCTTTTTTACAGGGGTTCCAACTATTCGTGGATTCTAACTATTTGCGGGGGGGTCGCGAATACGGGGGGACCACTGTATATACATAGTGCGTAACAATAGTTTATGCGAATATTTTGAGAATGAAAGAAAAGGACATTCTGAGCAGAAAATGTTCTGTAAACATATGCGGTATTTTAAGGCTTCGTTTGTCGGCGAGGTGAATTTTCAAAATAATCGATAGTCACACTGCTCTCAGTCAAGTAAGATGCTGTACAGCATCCAAATTCCTGAGATGTATGCTAGTTTTGTACCAGAGTTGGCTTTTTTGCCAGGCCCCTAAGGTTAGGTTACGTTAGGTCGGGTTAGGTTAGCAACTATACTCGGTTTTTTTTCCATTTGTCCATCCGCCTGTGGTGGTCGCGCATGGTAACACTGCGTCCCAGGCTTTAAATAGTTACGCTATGTGTAGGTTTTAGGTAAATAAAAGGATATCTTGGTGTACATTTGCAACTGAAAATGTTATAATAATTTACTGTATGCGAATTACACCGTTAATATTCGAAATAGGATATTATTTAAAGCCCGGGACGCAGTGTTACCATGCGGATACACCACAGGCGGATGGACAGATGGAAAAAAACAGAGTATAATCTCTTCATTGTAATTTGGGTGCGGGAAACATAAAGAGGATTTTCAAGAAAATTCTAAGGTTAGTTTTTGAGATAGGGCATCCCAGCTTTTTTACAGGGAAAGGTTTCGGTACTCGGTTACATCTCGGGACTCCGGAATATGGGAAGGGGGAGGAGCTGATCAGTTCATTTGCTACTCTGAAGAGTATCGCTTTTCCGCCAAGATAGTGAACGTGTCCTGTTTACAAGCATCAAATTTCCCCGATTCATTTTGACAGCAAGAAACTGGAGACAATGCCTTACCATTCCAGTAATGTGGAAATATGTAGATATGTTGTTTATTTATGTGTTTTGCAACAATTCAATCTCTAGATTTTAGAAGACCTCCAAATCCAATGTATGCTTTAGATATTGAACAAAGGGTTAAATTGCATACATCATTGAAACTTAATCCCTCTCTATCAATGCAAGCCTAATGGAATCTCCCCTCCATCAAAGATGGGCCTATTCATCACACACCGATCAAAGATTAAAAAAGTATTATCAACAATCTCTCTCCATCAAAAGTATTCATCACAAACCAGTTCAAGGAAAAATTGCATCTACAAAAACGCTTTCATCTCTGTCAGACTGTATATACAGTGGTCCCCTGGTATTGGCGACCGCCCCCTCCACGAATATTTAGAACCCGTGAATAGTTGGAACCCCTACAAGAAGGCTTAAAATGGCCTATTTTTTAAGTTAAAACTCAAGAAAAAACACTAAAAAGTTTTATACATTTTTTAAAAATTCCCCTTTTGCTTTCGTTCCTGTCAAAGGTAGCATATTTACACGATAATTGAAAGGGTTTAAAGAGCTGAAATTATTTGCAATAATCTTGCTACCTGCGTCCCTTTTCATCATGACAATTCTGTCACTATCACTCAATCCACGTAGACATATAGGCCCCGTCTTGACCCCTGAGGCAACAATTCCATGACAGAGTGGCAAGACGGAGTGCTCCAGAATTCAGCAATCACAAATAAATGTTGCCTAGCAACATTACTTTCCTTGATAAGTAAAGCTAAGCATTAAAATTGATTATATGAAGTCTGTTCACAGGTGATTTGCTAGTTGAAAGGACTGCAATGTTACATTTTTTCAATAAACAGTACGAAAAAAAAAAACACGATTCAAAGACTAGCAATCCAGTTGCCTGACGCGCTCCATCAACTCTTCCCCCCCAACCATATCCCAGACTACTTCGATATCCTGTACACCATCTTACTTGCCTGAGAGCAACAAGATATATATATATATATATATATATATATATATATATATATATATATATATATATATATATCTAAAGAGGTGAAAGAGGGGGAATGGCTAATAATATGTTTAAAGTGTTTTATATAATAATAAAGTCACATAGCTCTGCTCGTCTAGAGACAAGGGGTGGATACACTGCAAAGTTCACATGGGAGAGAAGGGTATTTGCTGAACAAGCAACTTGTCTCAGAGGTCGTTCCCCGTTTGCGAGGCATGTGCATCGTTTGTACGCGTATTACAGGCCTACTGGTTCAGGGTACTTGTGGAAGACGCATTTCCCCTTTTGGGTTGGAAAAAAAGGGGGAAAGGAAAAGAACAAAAAGCGGGTTGCTCGAAGTGTCGGGAGAAAACGCCCATCGAAAAGGTAAGACACGTTCTATAAAAACTTAGAAAATCTGTTGCCTTTTGGAAAAGAGAGAGAAGTGTGGAAATATTCTCTTTACGTAAATACTTTGAAAAGAGTGACGTGGGGTGTCTATATAACTATTATCTTTATTACAGATGGGTCCGATTCCATGGTTGATTAGGAATGGGATTCTCTAACTGATAACTGACGAATGCTAGACAATGTGACTTGTTTGGGGTTTGAGAGTGTAACCTTAGTCCGGAAGGTAGAATGTTATCTTATTGGTTTTCTTTATGGGCAGATTTGGGTATTTATGCCATTATGACTTGTTAATCATTTTGTTCTTTGTTATAACCAATTGCTTTGGGAAATAAATGATATTTTTTTATATTTTACGCAGTCTTAATAAGCCTCGTGACATCTTACAGACAGGGCACCGTTGGCAACAGGTAAGAGTTCCCAGTTTGTGTAGTTTAGGGAATAAAGGGGGCGTAATATAGATATATTATATAGATATATATATATATATATAATATCTATATATATATAATATTAATATATATATATATATATATATATATATATATATATGTATATATATATATTATATATAAGTAACAAACACAATTACACGAGGAACAGAAATAAATTTCTGACTTACATCAAGATCGATCCCAGGTATCGATAATATCTATCATCTAATTCACAGATATTTAGTGAACTTTCAATACCTCCCAGGTGTCAAACATGTGGACATAACGCGCATGCGTACTACAGTGAGGGTAGTAGGACCCAGCGTTTATTCGGTCCAAGATGAGGCGAGGGTATGCTCAAGGTCTATATAGAATATTCTATAGACCTTGGGTATGCTATCCTCAGCGCCTTCCTTGCCTCCTTCTGTTACTATAGCTGGTTCACTTAAGATAGTTTCTTGGGTGAGCCCTATCCCTGCGAGACGTTGGTTTGGTGGGTGCTGATTGGCTGGGAGCTGCCTACCTCCCGGTTCCAGCCAATCAGCGGCCGCCAAACAAACTTCTCGTAAGCATAGGGATCATCCGAGAATCCGCCTTAAGTGAACCAGCTATAGTGATCTGCCTTTCTGGCATCACCTCTTCCACAGGGCAAATGTCATGAAAAAATTTGTATGTACATACATACATATACATATTATTACATATATAGTTTGTATATACTCTTAGTTACCCCCAGAAGTCATAAACCGCACGTGCGATCAGAACAGCCTTCTTAACAAAAGAGCAAAAACGCTGTCCCAGAAAAAAAGAAGGAAATGTTATTCATGTACAAGAATGTTTTGCCCCATTGTTGCAATAATACAGACGGCAATTGGAGAGCAACGCTGAAGGGTATCATAAAAACTGTAAAAACTCTTGCTGGCTGGCTGGCGATCTCTCTCTCCCTCTCTCTCTTTTATTTGTTTATACCTGAATGGCTAATATTACTGTACGAGCTCATTCGATAAAACAATCAATTGAGTTATTCAATCCTAAATATTTTTTTTATTTATCAATTTTATCAATTAGACCAATAAGTCGCTGTCTTCTCTACCAATTCCTCCTGTTTTACGATAAAAGATAAGTGAAAAGAAATGCACTGTAGGTGACTAGTAGAATTTGCAGCTTCTTCCAAGGCTGTGTACCAAGAAAAAAAGACCAAGTCAATAATACTACATACTGGAAAAATCCCAGTGTAGTTTCCGATTGCTGATCAGGGACTATTAAAATATATTGAATCCCATCAGACAACTTACCCTAGCTCAAAAGTCGTCCCTCGTATGCAAACTATCCAGTGAAAGTTTACGACACCTTAGCTCTTTGTTTGTTTGTATGGTGCTTTTATGTTGCATGGAACCAGTGGTTATTCAGCAACGGTACCAACGGCTTTACGTGACTACCGAACCACGTCGAGAGTGAACTTCTATCACCAGAAATACACATATCTCGCTCCTCAATGGAACCCTAGCACTTTGCTTGTCTCATAGTGACGCTCTGCCGCTTCGATCTAAGACAGGTCACAGGGTCACTTCTCAAGCTGACATAGGTTAAATGTGTAGTACCCCTCAAGACTCTTGACTAGTGCTCCGGTCGATTAAGCCATCAACTTGATTTTGGACAAGTTTTATACATCTGACGATGCGCTCTTGGACATTCTTGAAATTTTACTATGGAAATCACTCTTACAGAGACCCTCTTTCCAATTCCAGTCTGTACATAATAAACCGGTCACCGCTTAAATTGTAGCTTCAAAACTTCCTTATTTTGTGATTTCCAAAAGTCCTTTTTTTTCCTTCTTTTTAATGTGTCACTTTCCTTTGAAGTATTCATAATTCGAATCTGGCGAAACCCCTGATACTGGAAAATGTTCGAATGCCAAAAGGTGAAATTAATGAGAATCCTAAAATTGCTTAGATGTGTCAGCATGTCTGAACAGCCACTGTACTGCACGAGATACCGACCAATTGAAAAAAAAAAGATGAAGAAGGTTGTATTTCAAAGGAAAAGGAGGCATTCAGGTTTACAGAAGTGAAGCTTTGTCAACATCATCTGCCTGGTTTTCCAGATATTCCGGAAGGTGTATGCAAATAAGGGAAGATTTCTGTAATTACCGAGATGAATTACTTATACATAGATTATGAGACAAATCAGTGGTCGATAAGGCGAGAATTAGTCACGAAAGAGACTAGTTTGGTGGTTGATACAGGTACAAAAGTTGACCAAGTTGAGCAGTAGTTTGAGATGGGTCGATCAAGTGGCAAAAATGGGCGGCACTAAGCTGGAAAGGAGTACGAGCTGGAATTCTGGAAAAACCGAAGCAAGGGAGAACAAGAACTCTTAAAAGAGATATTGGGCCAGAACGGACTCAAACGCGAGAGGAGGACAGCTAGATAAAGAAGAGTGTCACAGTGCGGGATGAAATCTCTTCTGTTCAGGGGATCATTGTTCACTGACCAGCTACCTCGTGTATGATTGCTGAAGTAACTATTGTGTGTGTGTGTGTGTATGTATGTATGTATGTGTGTGTGTGTGTGTGTGTGTGTGTGTGTGTGTCCAACAGCTAGCCGTTCCTCTATAAAGGGAAGTTTCAGAAAAATTCATAAAAAGACACTTCCACACCATTCATCCTGACCTGATAAACGAACGATGATTGTATACACACACACACACACACACACACACACACACATGGGTGTGTGTGTGTGTATATATATATATATACATATATTATATATATATATATATATATATATATAATATATATATATATATATATAGTAGTGGGAAGCCAATTAAAATTGGTAAAAAATTGAAAGTTTGTATTTAAGCTTTCGGAAGGTACATTCTCTCCCTCTTTCTGAAAGAGGGAGAGAATGTACTTTCCGAGAGCGTAAATACAAACTTTCAATTTTTGGCCAATTTTAGTTAGCTGCCTACAATATAATATTCTAGTACACGGATACAATGTTTATAGCTTTGCTACATTATATATACATACATATATAGATAGATAGATAGATAGATAGATGAGATAGATAGATAGATAGATAGATAGATAGATAGATAGATAGATAGATAGATATAATCATAAAAACAAACCTTCCACTTGCTAGTTACAATAAGAGGTGGTAACCTGATGTCATAAATGCAGAGATAAAAAAAAAGAAAAAAAAGGGAGTAAAAACGAAAAAGAGCAAAAAAAAAAAAAAAAAAAAAAAAAAAAAAAAACACGTTTTCTACAGCCGGCATCTAGATAACCATCCCACCTGAGAGATGGAAGAGAGGGAAAATACAAAAGGCCTTTCCATGGTCTTTGATATCTGAGATAACCAGACAAAAAAAAAAAAAAAAATGAAAATGGGGGGTGGGGGGAAATCACGCGACTTGTAGAAAGAATGACTGACAAAGCTTCTGGACAAACGGCAAACAGTGCCCTTCAAGGAGGCCATGACGAGGACAGTGCCTCTTGCAAAGAGAGCAAACGGTCAGGCTGGCCTTCTGGACACACACGTGCCCTTTCTTTTCATAAACCTCTCCGAAGATCACGCGCTCATCCTAAACAAACACAGGACAGTTGAACACTGAAAGGATGGCTCGAGTTATCTGGACGTGGATGCGTCTATGTTTACTTCTGTATCACTCTGGCACAGAAAACAAACATTCAATTATACACACACACACACACACACACACATATATATATATATATAATATATATATATATATATATATATATATATATATCTATATATATATATATACATCGAGCTACAATGCCCTTTAATTTCTAATTCGCTCTACCTCAGAATTAATATATTTTCATATATGCTTAACCGAAGGGCAATTTTTTCTCGATAATAGATTTGCCTGGTCCTGGGCGCGAACCCAAGACATTCAAATCCAGGAATGTCAGTGAAGCTTTTACTTACCCCACCACCGCGAGAGGCATACAAGTTTATGTCGTCTCTCACCTTCAAATTACCTTCTGCGCTCAGGTAATTCGTTGGTTTGGAGACAACATCAACCCGCCTCGACTCCGATAGCGTTGAAATGATAGAACACGGTTGTAAGTTCTACAACCATGTTCCATTTCTTTCCTGTGATGTCTGAAGTATAAAATCACATGTTTGCGTGGCTGTAGGTATGTGTATATATATATATATATATTAATATATATATATATATATATATATATATATATATATATTCTAATATGTGTGTATGTATATATAGTGCATATACATATCAACTATGCCAGTGCCCGCCGAATCTAAAATCTGTTATATGACTAGCCATGTTGGATGAGTGACCGGTAAGGAATACCAGAAGCCGTTGGTACTGGGGCCCCAGTAACCATCTGTGGAGCAGTGACGTTGGCTACCAATCTTATAGTATAAAACCACAGCCATTCAGTCTAGCAGACAAGATACAATTATGGATGCGTGTTTGCATATGAACGTAATATTATATCGTTCGAAGTGGAGGTATCTTTGATCTCAACAGTGGTAAACAATATTCATTTTATCAGCAGGAAAATGCTTACTTGATTGTCTTACCAAAATTTGATTTCATTGCGGGGAGCCTATTCTCGTCCTTAATGCTTGTACACCACAGCCCCATATTCTGATAAAGGACCTTACGTCATACTGGCTGCCCCAGCGAAACAGCCCCAAAATCTTGATACACAGATGGCGGGATTTGCCATCTTAAAGGAAGCTATGACGATGACTGAAAACCTCATTCTGGTACCTGTCTTCTTGTCACTTTTAAAGGATTCTATTTTGAGGACTTTTGATATCAAAGTGAGCGATCTTTCCGTGTCTATAACACTAGTTAAAAGGCCCCCCAAAAATTTCGTGGGTTAATCTCTCGAAGATGTGCGTAAATCTGTATGCATGTTAAACTTTGTTCGAGACATTTCATATCCTTGATCGAGACCTACTTTTACACTCAATCAGGTCATTCTTACGCCTTCTTATTCTATCTTAAACTTCAGGGCCACCCTAAAAACTCGTAAATCCTGCCGTTGATTTTTTTGGGGGGTTTGTTTACCCTCAATCTCTTCACAACACAATTCCATAACTAAGTCTATGCTGCTCCATTGTTCTCCTCTTGTTTGGCCCCTGGTCCTCCTCAGTGGTAGCTTCTCAACACAGAGCTCTCCATAAACAAAGTCGCGTCCATTCCGTAGCTGAAGAGTTAAGTATATCTTAGTTTAACCAGACCACTGACCTGATTAACAGCTCTCCTAGGGCTGACCCGAAGGATTAGATATTTTTACGTGGCTCTAGGAACCAACTGCTCACCTAGCAACGGGAACTACAGCTTATTGTGGGATCCGAACCACACTATATCGAGAAATGAATTTCTATCACCAGAAATAAATTCCTCTGATTCCGCGTTGGCCGAGCCGAGAATCGAAATTCAGACCACTGAATTGGCAGCCGAGCGCGAAAACCACTCGTCCAACGAGGAACTGTAGCTGAAGAGTGGTCAGTGTACATATTCATATTAATGTGGGTGATCTGATTTCAAGTTTATACGGTAAACTTCAGGAGGTGGTTCCAGAAAGGCGTTAAAGTTCCTTTTGAGTAGATGTACATTGGGTCTATGCGCCGAAGGCGTTTGTCATCGTTCGGTGGTCACCCATCCAAGTAACGATTGAATTAGTATGCTTGTTTGTTTGTATGGTGTTTTTACATTGCATGGAACCGGTGGTTATTCAGCAACGGGACCAACGGCTTTACGTGACTTCCGAACCACGTCGAGATTCGTGAACTTCTCCATCAGAAATACACATCTCTGACCCCTCAATGGAATGCCCGAGAATCGAACTCGCGGCCACCGAGGTTGCAAGCCAAGACTTAACCGACTACGCCACTGAGGCGCTGATTGACATTAGTGCTGCTTAATTTTACTGATGGGTGAACAAGCTTCGTGGCTGGCAAACGTTCTCACACATATCTAAGCTCATTTTAATTTCATGTTTACCTATGCATGTAATAAGGCTAATGTCTATGAGTCTATCTGCACCTCTGGCCATTGCACCACAAGATTTGAAATCACAATTCATGCAACAGCTGGAAAGCAATAGTAGCAGATGTATAAAAAAAATGGTTGATATCTTGTCAAGAACATAACTCACGAAAGTAAAAACATTTTCGCTTCCATCAACTAAAGGAAACTGTAAACTGGACTAAGGATCAACCTATTGATAAGCCAACCACGGGGCTGGAAACTCTCAGTCTCTTTCGAGAGTTCACATAGGCAGGATGTATGTTGCACTTCTCCTGAGGGATACTTTTGAAAGACATATACCTCAGGAGAGGTGAAAAATACATCCTGCTTATGTGAACTCTCGAGAGAGATTGAGAGTTTCCAGCCCTGTGACTGATTTATCAACAACCAATCAGGAGCATCGTAAATGACTGGCCTAGACATCAGATGCACGGTTGATGTGAATCTACTATAACTCCAAGTACAAAGCACAGTACCTTTGAAGTTGGTAACGTTCATTTTTATGAGTTATGTCAATCAAAACTGATCTCAACAAATTTATTTTCTTACTCAAAAGACTCTAAAAGTTCCTAGAAAAGTTATACAGTTCGAGTAACCCAATTAAAAACAAAGTAAGTGAAATCTTCAGTTTCAGTACTTTTTATGTTAAGTTCGAAAACAAGTGGCTGAAAGGTACTAGCATCTTGTCTGCCCATCTTTCATCAATACCATCTCAGCAGGGAACTTTCCATGAAACCCTCAGAGCCTGTACCAGGCGTATTCCCGAACTGCAACCGAGTACCAGGGCCGTCCTTAAAAATAGGGGGACGCCATATCTTAAAAACGAACTGTAGAATCTTTTCAAAATATTCTCATTATGTTTCCCACACCTTTTCAGATATTTTCCTTGAACTAACCTAACCTCACCTAACACAACCTAACCTAACCTAGGGGCATGGCAAAATATACCAGGGCTGGTGCAATACTAGTACATATACATCTCTGGAATTTTCTACTCAATTAATAGTGCAGAAGTTAAGCTAAGTATATCTTAGTCTAACCAGACCACTGAGCTGATTAACAGCTCTACTAGGGCTGGCCCAAAGGATTGGATACTTTTACGTGGCTAGGAACCAACTGGTTACCTAGCAACGGGACACCTACAGCTTATTTTGGAATCCGAACCACATTATATCGAGAAAATCATTTCTAATCACCAGAAACAAATTCCTCTGACTCCACTTTGACAGAGCAGGGAATCGAACTCAAGACAACCAAATTGGTAAACGAGTACGCAAATCATTCGTCCAACGAGGAACAAAAGTGCTTGGTACTCCTTTTATTTTTCCTTTGGCATTAGCTATATATATTATATATATATATATATATATATATATATATATATATATATATATATATATATAATATATATATATATATATATATATATATATATATATATATATATATATATAGCTTACAAAATTCATGATAACCCACTGCCACTGCTAGAGCCACCCACAGCACCCAGTTTGAGAATCACTGGCGGTCTAGGGTCTGTTTACTTCATTTCACGGGATTCTATCTCGTGGAAACATGTTCAGGTGTCTTTGATAATTATTGAATAAACTTCAGCTTGCCAGAAAAATTTCCCACTGAAAAAAATTCAGCAAAGTCCTGTAGGATTCATCCCTACGCATTATTATCCGAGGACCATTTCACAAATCTGCGACCTTGTCGTTCTCCTCAGCTCAGGGCAGATGGGAACGTTTAAACGACGGAAGCAACGTCGCTTCCGGTCCCACCGCTTCTCCGAAAACGCAAGAAACCGGAATTGACGCAAGTAACGTCATCCGCCATTTCGGAGACAAGTCCCTATGCATAGACTGCGAGTAGGTACTTGGCTTGGAATTAGGAATTAGGGGGCGTTTTGGGGTGGGGGGGGGGGGGAGGGGCGTGCTGGGGAGGCACTTGTCCCCATCAAGACAATGATGCCCCCCCCCCCCCCCCCCCCAACCTTCAAGACTTGGTTTGTCCCCCTAGGCTTTTAAAATATAATAATAATAAATAATAATAATAATAATAATAATAATAATAATAATAATAATAATAATAATAGTAACCTTCACCTCAGGGTGAATCTTATGTCTTCAAAATGCTCCAAAACGCACACAAATTTCCAAAATTTTCTCGCTTCTTTCGCCACTCCATCCATATCATAAGCTCTAAAAACCTTGGCCCCCCCGGACCCCCATCCCCTCCAACAACGAAAAAATTTAAATGACGCCACTGGAGGCAAGAGAAAAAAAAGATTAAAATCTAAATACTTATTTATGTACACCCGTGAACATTATCCAGCAATTTTTGTCGTTTCCTTTTAATTTCATTTAGGGGAATTTAATCAGGTGAGTCTGGGTTAAGTTTTTTGCTAGAAATCGTGTGGCTTGCAATGATGATGATAATAATAATAATAATAATAATAATAATAATAATAATAATAATAATAATAATAATAATAATAATAATAAAAATTCTTCATATGACGGCAAAATTTATTAATGATATTAGCAATAGATATTATTACATATATTGACATTTATATCTATAATAAAATTAATAAGACAGAGAAAAATACCTCTGGTTTTACTTATGAAAGACGAGGTGGGAGATACGAATTTTTCTTCAAAAAAACAAACAAACAAACAAAGGTAATCATGGAACTCAGAGAGCATCTTCCCCTCCATCATTGGTTGAGGACAAACGAATTCTTGAAAATAGAAAACAATTCAAATTTGGAATCGTGTTTTTGAAGCTTGGGCAATTTCAGTAAATTGTGGAGATAAAAAAAAACTAAAATTGAATGTCTATATAGACGAACATTGGAATGTCAGTAAAAATAAAAAAATAAAAATAAAAAGCAAGTACAGCATTAGACAGAAACAGGAGGTTGTAAATTAATTAAATTATTGCGTTCAAAGGGATATTTGTCCCAAATACATAGATGTCAAATAACCATAACTAAAAAGTATTGTGTAAAACTACGCAGCAGATGTGTGTGTATATTTATATATATATATATATATATATATATATATATATATATATATATATATATATATATATATATATATATATTATATATATATATAATATATATATATATAATATAATATATATATATATATATATATATATATATTACTCAGTGATCAAAACCGGAAACCGGCAAACCGGATAAACTCTGAATGAGGGGGAAGAGGAAATGGGGGGGGGGGGGGGTAGGGAATGGAAATGGAAGGGAGAAAGAGGGGAAGGGAAAATGGAAGGGAGAAATGGAGAGGAAACAGAAAGCTAAGGGAAGAAGGGTAGGGGAGGGGAAGAGGGAGGAGGAAGGGGAGGAAGAGTGAGGAGGGAAGGTGGAAAAGGGAGGAGGAATGGTGAAGGGAGGGGGTTGAAATAGGGTGAGGGGAGGGGGAAGGGGAGATAAAGAAGGAAGAGGGGAATGGGGAATGAAGAGGAAACGGGGAAAGGAGATAACATTCCCTGACATCATTAATCAACAAAAGTTATTTATAACTAATAATTATTTGCATGCAGTGCAATGCAACTGAATATGCAAGTAGCCCAAGAGAATGGCTGCATTTGAACTTACCCATAAGCTAGGGTGTGGCCTAGGGTCAGTCGTAGGGTCTTACCAAAATTCTTCTATTTCGTGTACAACCATGAAAATAACTAATATCCAGTTAGTATTTTTAAATGCTTTCACACATACCTTTATCTAAAATTTTACTCCTTCAAATACAGATACTTTATCTTACCTTTATTTTAGAAGTTACCCGAAGTTATGTTATAAAGCATAGGGTTTGGCGGGATTGCCTGTTAGGTAGAGGTTTTCTGCAAAATAATTGGATCGTTGTTATTTCAAGTTTTACAAACAGCTAGTAACTTAAATTTTTGCATTTAAATGCACATATATTTTGTAAAAGACCATGACTTCACAATTAACTTTACCTTAGATTTGGTATCTTCAAATGCTGATATTGAATGCAATTCCATATGCAACTAAATATGAAAATTGCATTTAATATGACCATCTTCACACTAGCTACGTACCTAACCTAGGGTAGTAGCTTAAGGTTCATGACAGCCTACGTAAAGTACTAAACTATTATTAAAATCGCAAATGTAAATATTGCATACAACCCTATGCAAATGTGCTTAGTAAATGTCCGTCTTTGAATTAACCCCTACATAAGGGTTCTGGCCTAAGGTCTTTGGTTCTTAAGTAAATTTTGCTATCTTGTGCCAAAACATGTCACTTTATTCTAGACTTGTCGCCTTCAGATACATATATTGCACATCATTCTACGCAAATGACTATGAAATTTGCGTACTTGCAAATACCTAAGCAACTGGTCTACTAAGAAAATAGCCGAATTTGAACTTACGATTAAGCTAAGGTGCTAGCCTAAGGTCCTAGGCTTTCACATAAACGTTTTCATTTCGAGTACTAAAATCATGAAAATAACCACTAAAATTGCATATATTGATGCTGCATACATAGATACTTTATCTTCCCTTTATTTTGGAGTTTCCCGAAGTTTTCCTGACCCTGGCATTATGAATTTGAGTGAATATGAATACAGGGGTTCGTGGAGCAACTTCAGGCTGAAATTCACTGAACGTATTATGTGACGTCTGTGTGTGACTGTGACAGTGTTGTTGATGTTTGTGTTCCAGTAATACTTTTAATTATTTATTAAATAAAACCGAATCCTTATACCTCCTTTATAACAATCTCTGACATTATCAATCCACTAATAATAATCATTTATAACTAAAAGTAATTATTTACATTAATATTGATGATGAATATAATTAAATAGGGAATTTTCAAAACTTATTTTCTCAAGGCTTTGATGTCCCAACTGATCACGAGTCCTGGAAGAAAAGCTGGAGCATTCAGAGGTAAACAATGACCCTTTATGATAAATCATATAACACATGAAGGAAAACCTGACGGAATTGGTAAAAACGAAAATTTAATTTATTTTGTATTTTGTCTTTGCTTGATGTCTGTCAAGGGGGTGAGGGTTAAAGTATAGTAAACCTTCTTGGGGATGGCAGATTGGCCGTGGGTCCAATTTTGTCTGGTTCTGCCAAGCGGTTCGGACTTACCTGTTGCTGATCAGACTTTCACAATAGATTGCCGTCTTCGGGGGAAGTACTTCCGGAATCTTTGCTCTACTCACGCATTTGGAATATATGTGAAAATCTGTCAGTTACAGATCAAGTACGCCACCAGGATGTGGAAAGTCCTTTCCTTCAGACCAAGGACGAAAGAATTTTTTCTGGTGTTATCCCCCTGAGCTTCGATAACCTCGTTCATCATTGGCGGCGGCTTTTGTCTTTGTCTATGGAATGCTCCTCCTGCCTCCGTGTTACTCACCGCTTTGTTAGCATAGTTGATATCTCTATTACTTATTAGTGGAATCCACTTTATCTTAATTCCCTGTATTCAGTTTCTCTTCCTTTAATCCCTTTCCTTTTCCTGGTCTGCGTTGAAACTACGCAAGACAGTGATATCTCATTGCCGGCTACTTTGGGTGTTGATGCATTAAAAAAACAAACAAACAAACGGGGAAAATGAGCGAGCAATCTAATAAACAGAAATACGGATATTGAAGGAAGGTTCGCTATAGAAGTAGAACATAAAAAGAAAACACAGAAAAGAGACGAAACTGAGAGGCGAGTAACACAAGGTCAAAGAAGAGACAATGTAGTTTATGCAAGAGCAGGTAAAAGCGAATTACGTTTGGCCTCTGTGTACTACTATCTCTCTCGTCCCCATCCCATAATCCTCCTCCCCCAAAACCTGGTACCCTACTAGTTCTACCATACATATACACCCTTCCCTTTCACATCTCCAGGGGCAGGCCCTCCCCCTCCCCTCCCCTCCCCCTCTTTTTTTGCCCTCGATCCCTACAATAGTTTCTCGCAGAAATAAAAAAGAAGGCAAAAAGGTGACAATAACAGTAACAGTAGCTGAGCCTTCCAAGTGTCACCTGTTGTAAACCAGAGGCAGGGAATAAATGGGAGAAAAGCTACAGGAGGAGGGGGAGAGAGAGAGAAAAAAAAAATCCTCTCGGGAATAAAAAAAAGATGTTGGAGAAGGGATAGAGAGAGAGAAGATGGAAGAAGAGGTCAAGATGTGGAAAAAACCATCGCTGAACGAGGGAGGTCAGACAGTAACGCAGATACCATTGTTGTTTGGATTACGTCAAAGGAAAGGTATCAAGTGACCCCAGGCAACATCTGAGTTGCTTAGAAGGAAAGTGAAGGATATGAAGATAGAGCAGCACACGCATTTTTTATGGTATGTATATATGTATGTATCTATGTATCACTGGTCACAAGGCTTAGCTTTATAAATGCCTCTTTTTCTCAGTTCCAGACAAGAAGACATAACGCATGTGGTACAGCAGTGCTTAGCATTCTGAAATATAGTGAATATGGTAAAGAGTGCCATCTTGAAATTCCAAGATATCTTTTAATTTTCAAGTTTAATTCTAGTAAAATAAGGTTCGTCCTCACAACTTCACAGAATTGTCTCGTTCAGTTCTTCTCTGTTTTCTTGCCTTCTCTTCCGAGAAACCTTATTTTACAAGCTGATTGCTTTTCGAGTTTTCGATTTTTAGTATCTGCTCAATTTGAACATAGTAAAACTACTACGATACACATCTTAAACATGGGCGGCCGCACATAGGGGCAAGAGGGGGCACTTGGCCACCCTGAAATCCTGGAAAAAAAAAAAAAAAAAAAAAAAATATATATATATATATATATATATATATATATATATATATATATATATACATATCTATAATATATATATATATAGTACATTTAACTACATCACTTTGTTTTCCTTCCATTTTACAATATATTCTTTTCAGTTTAAGTAATGAAAGGTATAATTATGTATTGTATAATAATATTTGTATACAGTATACCTACGTTGCTCTTTCCAGAAAATATTTGAATTCAGCTGAACAGTACGAGTATATGGAACTATTGAAAAAAAAGTCAATGTAACATTGTAATTTTCTTTATCGCATCTTGCTTCACTTAAATTATTGGCATCGCAGTAACACTGCACATTATATATATATATACTATATATATATTATATATATATATATTATATTATTATATATATATACTATATATATTACCCATAATACTGCGTGGGTGGTCAACTGTCTAAATAACAAAAAATTGCAGTTTTCTGTGAAATTTGAATTCTAGAATACCTTGTTAAACAAACAAATTATTCAATCTAGATGCATCGTCCATTTTACTGTACTCATTTCGAAGCTGTTCCTGGATAATAATAATAATAATAGACAGACGTACGTGATTTTCCAAACTTCGAAGAAGAAAATGTAAATAGCTTAAAAACTGCAGCGTTGCCAAATGTCTCGAAAACGTCTGAGAAAGTGGAGGAGTAGAAACACTTGTATTCCACACACACAGGGGAGCATATTCCCCAACTGTAACCGAGTATCGGTCCTTCCCTGAAAAAAACAGGAAGCCATATCTTGAAAACTAACCATAGAATCTTCTTGAACACTCCCACTAACCTATCTTAATCTAGGGGTATGGCAAAAAAAAAAAAAACCTGGCTGGTGCAATACTAGTTTACATCTCGGGAATTTGCCAAAGGGAAGGAAATTCCTGCACTGCACCAGCCCCAGTTTTTTGGCATGCTCCTAGATTAGGTTAGGTTACACTAGAACACCTGCGTTGTCATTTGGGTGTGGGAAACACAATGAGATTATTTTCAAGAACACACCATGGTTAATTTTTAAGATACGGCGTCCCGCTTTTTTCAGGTCACCGTATCCCCGAATCCTGTGGTTAATGAAAAACATTTACATTATTTTCAAGTTGAGAATTTTCTCCAGATGTAGTCGTATTCATATTAGATATTTCCTTCCAGTACGGAATTCGGTCACCAAAATCACCTGTATATTGTAATGAAATGTTTCCAGGACGCTGATCTTAATGTCTTTCGATATGTCAGTTTGTTTGTTTGTTTTGTTTGTGTGTATGGTGTTTTTACGTTGCATGGAACCAGTGGTTATTCAGCAACGGGACCAACGGCTTTATACGCGACTTCCGAACCACGTCGAGAGTGAACTTCTGTCACCAGAAATACACATCTCTCGCCTCTCAATGGAATGCCCGAGAATCGAACTCGCGACCACCGAGGTGGCAGGCCTAGACCAAACCGACCACGCCACTGAGGCGCTTAATAATGATCATATGTGGTCGACCAAAATGTGTGCTCAAGGAGTCTGACCCCGCCGGAGGAGGTATGCCAGACTCCCGCCGGAGGAGGTATGCAGACGACAGAAAACCTACTGTTATATCAATGTCCTTTGGGATACCTTGAGAAATGAGTCCTTGCATCTTCGAAGGAACAGGGAATCGAGGTCAGTTGTCATCCTTCTAAGTTTTTCATGTAAGAAATATGTCAACTAATCGGTTTAGAAGTTCACAAAACAGAATAAACTCATCCATACCACCAAGTGGGAATGTTCATGATTGCGTGTTTCTGCTAGGCAGGAAGAGCTTGCGATGTTACGGACAGGTACACACAGACCTAGATATAAAAGTGTATATATACATATATATATATATATATATATATATATATATATATATATATATATATAGATATATATATATATATATATATATATATATATATATATATATATATATATATATATGGGTGTGTAGCCTACATATACCATACAGTTTGACTAACAAAGTCGAAAAAAATTATATATATATCAAGTTAATAGTAACGCTGAAATAACTACACGATTTCATTGTTTCCCAGCTTTCTGACAAAACAAAAAATTTTCTTTTTTTTTTCTCGCTGGATTCTGTAGCTAGAAATCATTCACACCAGATATTCTTCTAAACGCAACCAATTAATCATAGCTGAAAATATAGTTGAAATTTTCTGATCATTGTACAAACTTCCGTCTCCATCGGCATTTACTGAAAATCTAACAGAATTTACTTTTTCTTCTAGTGGATTTCTCTAGCCTTGCCTGGGAGTCTTTCTTGCTCGGAGGAGTAGGCCTAAAAAAAGAAAAGAAAAAAAAAAAAACATATAAGTTAGTCACTGACTTAAAAGTGAGGTTTGCCCGCAGTATATCTTTCTTAAATCCTTTCGCCTTATCGTCAGTTAACGCCTCCTGGGTTACGATAATACTATTTCTAATGGGGGCCAGATTTTATTTAAGTTTGTTTGTTTGTTTGTATGGTGTTTTTACGTTGCATGGAACCAGTGGTTATTCAGCAACGGGACCAACGGCTTGACGTGACTTCCGAACCACGTCGAGAGTGAACTTCTATCACGAGAAAAACACATCTCTCACACCTCAATGGTATGCCCGAGAATTGAACTAGCGGCCACAGAGGTGGCAGGCCAAGACCAAAACGACATCGCCACTGAGGTGCTTATTTTGTTGAAGGGTTCCCTGAAGATGCCTAAAAGTTTAGCTACAGGCGGTTAAGCTTTTCTCTGAAAAGAAAGAAATTATGTTTACAAAATTGCAAGAAGTCTATCTTAGAGTAACCAGACCACTGAGCTGATTAACAGCTCTCGTAGACAGGCCCAAAGGATTAGCTCTCTCTTTACGTGGTTAGGAACCAACTGGTTACTTAGCAACGAGACCTGAAGCTTGTTGTGGGATCCGAACCACATGATATCGAGAAATAAATTTCTAATTACCAGAAATAAACTCCTCTGATTCCACACTGGCAGCAAGCTGGAGTTTGCTTGGGCTACCAGATTGGTAGGCGAGTACGCAAACCACTCATCCAATGAGGAACAAAATTGCAATAAGTATATGTTTCTGTGTGAGACTTCCAAAAGGCAGGTGGGAGATGTAGCTATAGTAGATTCACATGAACTGTGCATCTTATGTCTAAGCCAGTCCTTTACGACGCTTTTGATTGGCTGTTGATAAGCCAATCACGGGCTGGAGACTCTCAGTCTCTCGAGGGAGTTCACACAGGCAGGATGTATGTTCCACCTCTCGTAAGTGATACTTAGAAAGACGTATCCCTTAAGAGAGGTGGAATATACATCCTGCTTATGTGAACTCTCGAGAGAGACTGAGAGATTCCAGCCTTGTGATTGGCTTATCAACAACCAATCAGGAGCGTCGTAAGGGACGGGTCTAGACATTAGATGCACGGTTGATGTGAATCTACTATAGTTGACATGACAGGAATATACCGCAGATATGCCTTCGGGAACATAAGGTTGGGCCATCGGTCTCCGATGCTTTGAAAAAAAAAAACGGGCGAATTGCGGGGGCACCCCTGCATAAACGTTGGTCTACTCCAAAGGAACGCACCTGCCCAGTACATGTCACTTGAGGGTTCCAATGAGGCCTATTATAGCCTGATTAATAGAGTACAGGGTTAGGCCGTCCCATTGTTACTGCGCATATTTGTGACGTCATTGGTAGGTGGCCATAAAATAAAACAAATAATTTAAGGGTCACTATGGGAATTGTTTGCCCACACTCATTCCCTATCTCTTTCACGACCTGTGTGAGAGAGGTCCCCGTTAATCGCCAGGTACTGGAAGATAGTTTCCTCTTCTTCAATCTGGTGGGGTCAAACACTGACTGGTGACTTTATTTTACCTGAACCTCGGTCAGATCAGCCGCGTGACGTCATGCGCGAGATTGTCCTATTTTGGTCAGAAGCGTCTAACCCTGTACTCTATTAATCCTGTATTATAGTACGCTACCAAGGAAACGGAATGATTCGCCATTGTCAAGAAACGCCTCCTTGGCGTTATCTTTCTCCGCCACTTCGGGGATGGACACAATATACCTCAGTTTGTGAGCCCAGAACGTTACTGAAAAAGAAAGAATATTTCGTCTTTAAGGTACAAGATCATTTGGAAGTTCGTTAGCTGATCCACACGGATTAAAAAAAACAAAAAAAGAAAAGTCTACCATGAGATGACTGTCTCATCTATAATTAATTGATTTATTAGTTTTAGGCATAATGCTAAGCACGGGGGCAACTAAGGCCATTCAGCGCTGAAACCGTAATTGACAGTAAAAGGTTTTGAAAGGTGTTACAGGAAGAAAACCTCAAAGCAGTTGCACTATGAAACAATTGTTATAGGAAAGGGTGGACGGCAAGATGGAAGAAAGAGAATGTGAACGGAGGTATACAGTAAAAGGTATGAAAGCAGTTGCAGCTAGGGGCCGAAGGGACGTTGCAAAGAACCTTAAGTAATGCCCCTTAACATCCAATGACCTCGTCGGTGTCTGAGCGTGAGGGCAAATGAGCCTCGCAACTGCAGAGAATCAGTGACGAGCCGGAACACCTGTTTTAGCGCCGTCGCTGTTACACATCGCTCAACTGCCTGCGTGTGAGAGAGAGAGAGAGAGACTGGCCGACGACTAAAGTGTTGACGAGAAAGATGAAACCCGAAGAAAGATATTAGAAAAAGCACCGTAACCGACGTGTGTCATTCTGCAGACCACCTTTAGTGAAATTTCGTGATAGTACCATTACAGTCCTTCGGTGGTCAATGGGGGGGGGGGGGGGGGGGTGGTGAGGGAGAGATTGCATAGGGATGATTTCTTGGACGAAGAAATTTTTTTTGATTAAATATTGCGTTCAAAAGTTCAAACAATTAAAATTTTTTTCACATTCGCATTTATTGATAGCCACACACACACACACACACACACACACACACACACACACACACATATATATATACATATATATATATAATAGATATATATATATATATATATACATATATATATATACATATATATATATATATATATATATATATATATATATATATATATATATATATATATATATATATATATATGTATATATATATATATATATATATATATATATATATATATATATATATATATATATATATAATGTGTGTGGGCGTTAGCGTGTTGAAAATAGTTTCCAGAATTCTAAAAGAATGTAATCCATTCATGGTCAACAATTGGAAGTATGACCGCCCGGCAGAAAACTCTCCTCTCCTCTTCCTCTCAAATCACATAACATTGCGACCTTCGCTCCTGCAATTTGATGCACTTGCATTTCAATACTATTAAGAAGAGTACAGCTTAAAAATCTGTATGAATTTCTCCTTGTAAACAGCTTATTTGCAATACTGGAGGTTTCCTTTAAGATTATGAGTCAGCATTGAAAAGTACACAATTTATTTCTATAACCCATAAATCAATTGTTAAACCCATAAGCAAAACCTTCAACTTTAAATACAGCACATTCGGAGGGGGTCCCAATAATCCAAATAAGTGACCTTTCCAACATTTTCGTTGTCTTCCCTCTCTTCGTATTCTGCAAACCTGGTTTATATACAGTCTATGATGGCCAGCTTCTCTTCCATTATTAGCAGTTATCTTACATAATTTTCTGTATTATTTCCAGTGCGTCTACTCACCTGACTACCCTCAAGATGTTTCTCACGGCATGTATAACTCGAGTCAAAATTTCGCTTTATTATCAACCTTTTCATTTTTCTTGAACATGAATTCAGTCACGTAAACTTGCTTCTACAAAAAGAAGACCTACAAAAGCCCCTATAACTCATAGTATGCGTTCCTGACTTCAGCCATATTTTCAAAGGCCCCTTTGCTCATTTTATCACACTAATGCTTAGATAACATCCAAGCTTCAGTAAGCTAGGGCCTCCAATCAGAAACGATAAGAGGCATACCTCATAGTCAATGCAAACGTTAGTCGCCTCTCGTCTTTTTATGCTTTCCTCATGCAGAGGGAACTGAATGATATTCTTAGATGAACGTTCCAGGGAGCTGAATCCTCTCACCTAGTCTCTGGAGAACGTTCCCTCAATCGATGTGGTAGCCTGAGTAACTTTTCTAGACGCACGCATACATATCCGTCTGACCTCCCCTCTTTCCCACGCATTCATTGTGCATGCATGCGCATCACGCAACATTATATTAGAGACAACACGCTATAAACATTCTGCCGATGGCTAGCAGGATCTAAGAAGGAAACTGAAATGATCAAAACCTTTCAGGTGCCCCCATCGATCTTCACTGTGGGCCTATATAGAAAACTATGAAATGAAGATATGTTACATGCTGGTTGGCAGTGAAACACACGTAGCACAATATTATTCATGGCAATAAAAGAAATAAACAAATAGACAGATCTCTGATAGAATATTAAGTGAAATTCTATAAAAATGTTCAGGCTTAGACGATCATAATAAAAGAAAAATCTTTGAAAGAGAGGGAGAGTGGAATCATAAGGAAGACTATGAGATTATTAGACCTCACATCATTAAGAGGAAAATAAGTGTCTATAACATTAAGACTATGTTGGCTCCATTTTGCAGCAATTGACGGTTACTATCTTATCCATTTTTAAATAATTTCTTAAAATTTTTAAACTTATTGCATCCCAAGAACTAAACTGGATATCTTAGGCATTTTCTTTATAGCCTTTATAATGCTACGATTTCAGCAATCACATTCATATGGAACTATGTAGTAGGAAAGCGCAGAATAACAGAAACAAAAGTAATTTTATGCAGAGACGAATGATGTTGACACGGTCCAGCGGAAAGTACGAAAAAGATTGGAAACTTAATCGATACCCTTGTCTTCAGAGAACTGTCATTACACTGTAAAACACACACCCAATTCCACTGTCATGAAAAATGGCGTCCACAACCTTCGGCGGAAAGGTAATAAACAAAATAACCACGTAGCTCATAACAAGCTCTTAGCAAAAATCAGGTGTGGCTGTCATAATACACACGAATGTTTCACAGGAATACGAAATGATGCGACGTCTGAAAAGATTGTCGTTCGCTTAGCCTTCTCGCACCCCCCCCCCCCCCCCCCCCCACCCCCCCCCCCCCCCCCCATTCCCCTACAGACATAGGACCTGAATGTCCCATCTGTGTTCAATCCAGACAAGTACATTATCAGAAGGAGGTAAGCAGCCTCCTACGAGTTTTTCTTCGTTCTGCCTCCCAAGAAAGCCATTTATTATATAGGTTTCGACCAATTTTTTATAACGCAACATCATACCAAGATCTGCATCATACATCATCATCATCATCATCATCATCATCTTGGGCACGGTCACAGAGCCCCAGGAGCCAGACAATCGTAAACTGCTGAGTGGAAGAGCCACCACCATTTAACGACACCCAAATTCCTCGACTTGATTAGTGTCGGAATCAGGAAGTTTCCGAGCAAAAAAAAGATGAGTATATTGACTCCTCTTTCTACAAGTTATATTGTAGACCTCAAAAGTCCAGATGTTCATATCATTTCCTTCTTCTCTACACATCACCTGAATAACAGTTATCGCCCCAAATTCTGAAACAGTTATGGATTTCACTCGAAAACAGCTGACAGGTGGTACAGCTTGCAACATCACATTTCATATGAAGCATTAACACCGCTACAGAAGTGATATGTCAAGAGGGAATTGTATAATCATGATAAATAGCGTAAACTTAATACGTCATCTTCAAAACAGAACCTCTTCACACACACGCATATCGATTATATATGTATATATATATATATATATATATATATATATATATATAATATATATATATATATATATATATATATATGAATATTTATAAATAAAGGGTGACGAAGTAAAGGTCGGTCATCAGTAGGTGAAACATTTATGAGAGAGAGAGAGAGAGAGAGAGAGAGAGAGAGAGCACCTCCACTGTACAGCTGTACCTAGCTCGAGCCGGTGTCCTCGTTGCTTTTACGGGCTGCTCTATGAGCAAGAGCCCGTGCTGGCATAAGGCCAGCTAATAAATCTAAAACAACATTCGTTGCTTCTAGTTCCTTAGCTGACCATTCAGTCTTTCCCTGAATTATTTTGATTTCTAACGTACATAATACAGGGTGTCCACAAAGTCCCAGTGCCATTCTGAGCAACAAATACTTGTAATGGTACTGGGACTTTATGGACACCCTGTATTTCATGTGTTGAGACTCTACAAGAAAAATGTTGATGGATGGCTCCACGATGGTTCACCGTTCCAGTTCTTGACAGATATTTTGACAGGAGGTTGCTAGCAATCCGGTCTTTCCAAAACATGCTGCAACGCACTCTGAACTAACTACCAGGTGTGTAATTAATTCAATGGGACAGTAAACAGCGACATTCAAAATACTGAAAGGCATAACAAAAGTAGACAGTACCCTATTTACGTTAAACGAAAACCGGACAAGACATTATGAATGGAAACTAGAACTGAAGAGATACGACACATCCCACTGTGGGAACTTCTTCACATACAAGATATTATGTGACACGTGGAATAAACTGCCACCAGAAGTTGTAAACAGCAACAGTGTGGAAGAGTTTAAAAGAAAGCTAGACAAAATCCTTAGGACACTGTGAATGAACAGTAAAAACCTGCTCCTACAGATAAGTGAGAACACGATGTCCCCTCTTAGGATGGACTAATAAGTCTTTGAGAAATCCTAATCCTTGTAACTCCTTGCAAGGTATTCACTCCAGGTTCTCTCACTATAGTAAAGAAAGCAGCTTAATGTTTCTATATATATATATATAGAAACATGGAGCTACAAATGTATAATACCAATACGCTCTACTTTGAAAATGATACTTGCTGTCAAGCGAGTATCACGTGACTACCCACTAATCAGTTATAATTCCCCTTTGGTATTCTTTCCGAGGTAGAGTGAATTGGTGGATATCAAACGACATTTATGGCTTAATGTCTAGCGAGTATAAAAGGCAACGGTGATGTGATACAAAATCATACATACATTAACAGATTATTAGATATAGATAATAATATGAGATTGGATATATAATATATAGATATATATCATATATATATATACATATATATAATATATATATATATATATATATATATATATATATATATATATATATATATAAATCCCTTTCTGCCTTTCTGTCATTCCCTTTCTGCCTCAGTGTGGAAGGAGTCTCTTCTTTTTTACAGGTAGTATTCTCCCTGTCACTGTCCTGTTCAGCTCAAGATAAGATTTCTTCCTTGTCTCCCACGGTATTGTCAAACCTGTAGGGAAACCTCTTCTCACACTCGCTGTATGGAAATCGATAATCCTCTGATTGGGAGGTCCAGCGACGTCTTTGGAATTCTCTTCTACTCTCCTGACTCAAAACCTTTCTTTCTTCACTCATGTGGCGAGTCTATCAGTTCCTTTGTGGTTGAGCTGAAGCTACTGTCCCAGTAGGCTAATTACCAGGTAGTCGACTGTAGAGGGTTACAAAGAGTGCAGATGGACATAGAACTAACAACTACATTCCAGAATATTGGCAGGGAGCCAGAATATTGACAGCTCGAGCATACACACACAAATATATATATATATATATATATATATATATATATATATATATATATATATATATATATATATTATTATTATTATTATCACGTCATCAGGATTTATATACAAGTACTAAGCTACAAATGCCTTTTACTATCTAACTGACTATACCTCGGAAAAAATATATGTATGTATATGTATAACGAAATTCGGCGTGTCCAGGGCTCGAACCCCCGAACACGAGAACTCATGACTTTCAGTGACACCTTAAGGTGGGTACACACGTGCGAACCGAACCTTGTATTGTAACCGATTCTTGTAACAAAAACGCAAGTGTGGACGGTTCCTCGAACCCGAACCCCGAACCCCGCGAGGTTCGAGGCTCGGTTCGCCCTCCGTCCCGCCAATTGTCGGTTTTTGGGCTCCGAATCAAAGGGTCGGGGGGTCTCTTTGAACGTTACGCCATGTGTGGACGGGACCTGTATTTACACGCGTAACAACAGAGGTTGCTGAACTTGTTAACACCGACTATGAACAAGACCGTCCACAGTAGAGTCCCTTGTTTTGGTCAGTCAGTACGTATATGTCTACCATGGCTGATTGAAGTGACGAAGAGGTCCTTCAATTTATTAGCTATTACGAAGAAAAGACTTTACTGTGGCCAGAAACTTCTTGGAATCTCATGTCAGCGAGTAATTCCCGACCACTGTATTCTACCCTTCTAGTATATAACCTTGATTGCCACCATCTTCTTTTATTTCGCTTCATCTTCGTTAAATAATGTGTATAAATATACGCAGCAGCTGCTACTTGCATGGTGGCCATCGTCGGTAAACAACCCGGACAGAGACAGACTGATGATCGCAGTGGATTGAAATGAAGTTACGTGCTTAACGTGGTTACGGTTCGTCCTCTACATTTTGACACCTTGTAACCGTATATGCGTAACTCAGTTACACATACAAGGTTCGGCTCTCACGTGTGTACCCACCTTTAGCCTACTCGGATTAACAAGAGAGGTATAAGTTGACACCGACTCTCGCCTACAAATCCCCGTCAAGCGTAAGTATTTGTAATTAGTGTCGGTATCGAGCTACCTTCACCATGATCTTTTATTAGATCGAGCATATACTGCAATTCCCTCAATCTCTGCTCTGACGAGGTCCCTAATCTTCTTCTATCGTCTTATCACGAATTTATTACTGGACAGAGGCAACACTATAACATAAATGATAAATTAATTGACGTTATATGTTGCCTCTGGCCAGCCATAAATTCGTGATGAGAAGACAGAAGAAGATTAGGGACCTCGTCAGAGCAGAGTTTAATGGAATTGTTGCGTAACTTGTGTATTGCCGACCAGCTGCTGCTCACAAGAGCAAGACGTGAACCTGCATAAAGCGAGGCTTATCCGACAACAAGTGTGTACTACTACGAAGTTGCTGCGTTGGCTCCGAGACCCTTCGACACATGTCTACCGAGAACAAACACCTGTTGCAGTAATACACGGCGGGAGAGGGGGAGAGGTCAGTAAACCAGTGCGACCTGAAATTCCTGCTGTTGAAGGCTGCAGGTGTCAACAAAGATGTCCCTGATGGCGAATATCGCCAGGGAATAATCACACCTCCAATCTAATGGACAATTTAACATTGTTATCATTAATAAGTTACAGTGAAATGGGAAAGTCTGTCTCGTGCTTTTAAGACGATCCGTTTATCTGTCTATTCTGAGCATGCACGAATCTTTGAACGTAAGAGCACTGTACCCTTGACGAAGACGACAGCAGTTTTAATAAGTCTCGCAAGACCCTGATAGACGTGAAAGGGCAATACTATACTCTGTTTTTTTTTCCATCTGTCCATCCGCCTGTGGTGTTTGCGTATGGTAACACTGCGTCCTGGGCTTTAGATGGTTACATTCAGCTTACATTGAACAATTATAATAATATCCTATTTCGAATATTAACGGTGTAATTCGCATACTGTAAATTATTGAAACACTTTTTGGTTGCAAATGTACACCCAATTTCCTTTTATTTACCTAAAACTTACACAGAGTGTAACTATCGAAAGCCCGGGACGCAATGTTACCATACGTAAACACCACTGGCGGGGCGGGTGGACAGATGGAAAAAAACAGAGTATAGATGATCAGTTTTCCACAAAAGAGAAGAAAACCATAAGACCTCGTAAACACGTTAGGCGCTGAGGAATTTCCAAGAACCTTAATGTCCTCCTCTGTCAAAATCTCCATTCAAAAGGCATAACATGACTGAAGGACAGCGTGACGGTGTGGTTACGTTGACGTTTGACAGCGTAACTATCCAGACTTGCATGTAAAAAAGAATCGAGTAAAGTTTAGCTCCACATCAGCGGAAGCAGATTTTCAAACATACTGAAAACGCAATTTCAAATCCATTCCGATACACCAGCTACTGGGAATCTTCTTCTTCTTCCCCACCGTTATCGCTACATTAAGGGGTCGGTTGCCTGATTGCACCTTCTCCACTCCCTTCTATCAAAGGCATCATCAGGCATAGTTTCAGCATGCCCTTGCTGTCATCAACCACAGTTATTGGCGGTGGGCCTCGCCTTTGACTGAAAAGCTAGACTGCAAGGCAGCAGTTTTCCTTATAGTCGCCTTTTACGAAACGCAGGACCTGCGGTGGTAGTATTCTTACACCCCTACCGCAGGATCGACACTCCTACCACTGGATCGACACCCCTACCACAGGATCAACACTCCTACCACTGGATCGAGACACCCCTACCACAGATCATTACCCCTACCACAGGATCGACACTCCTACCACTGGATCGAGACACCCCTAACATAGGATCGACACCCCTACCACAGATCATTACCCCTACCACAGGATCGACACTCCTACCACTGGATCGAGACACCCCTAACATAGGATCGACACCCCTACCACAGGATCGAGCTGCTGGGAATACTAACCATTAAAACAGGATCAAGGTATGAAAGAATTAACTCACAGGAATCATGACATAAGATAGAGGTAGAGTAGGGGGCCATATTAATGAAAGAGACAGATGTCACGTATGGTCGTAATGGAGCCTAGAGAGACTCTGGCAATGTATCAGAGTAATGAGTTGAACTACGGATATATAAATCACGCTGATAGTGAAAGAAATTGTAAAAATAGAGCCACTGGAAACAGAAAAGAGTCTAGATATTGATCTAGATGAGTCGCATATCAAATGGCCCAAAATTGTTTTAAATTATTTAAAACATTCCAATAATCGATTTATTTTTTCTAACTTTTATATTCCTCATTTCTGTTATTATTATCTGAATCTTCAATATTATTATTTGGTCATTATTTTCCATGGAGTTACGTGCCCAGGTGTTGCCACCTCCCATCCCCTCCCCCCTAGGCCCCAAAGTGAGGGGGTCCCCAAAATGCGAAATTTTACCATTGCTGCTATGCCACGACAAGCTAAATCTAGTGACCCCAAAATGGTCAAGGGTCCCATTTATATTTGGACCCCGAAAGTTTGGAGCCCACTTAGGGCCCCCAATTTCCAATTTTGTGAACAGAAATGTAACAAAAATGTTATGTAAAAGAAATAGGGCTCTCCAGGGGGGCCCCTCCAAATCGTAGAGCCCAGTGGGTAACGTTGATTGGGGTAAAGGCAGGTCCGATCTAAGGCAAATGATTACTGCTTATAGGGGTCCTAATTATCCTCTGAGGGACCCCATAATGGCCCCATTTGCTTATATAATACACATTCAAATGATTCTACCTTCCCTTCACTCTATTCTACTTCCCTTCACTCTGTACTACCTCCATTTACACTGTTCTACTTCCCTTCAATCTGTACTACCTCCATTTACACTGTTCTACTTCCCTTCAATCTGTACTACCTCCATTTACTCTGTTCTACTTCCCTTCACTCTGTTCTACTTCCCTTCACTTTGTTCTTCCTCCCATCACTCTGTCCTACCTCCCTTTCACTATGTTCTACCTTCCCTTCATTCTCTTCTACCTTCCCCTCACTCTGTCCTACTTTCCCTTCACTGTTCTGACTTTTTTTCACTCTGTTCTACTTTCCCTTCACTGTTCTGACTTTTTTTCACTCTGTTCTACTTTCCCTTCACTGTTCTACCTTTTTTCCCACTCTTCTCCACCTTTCCGCCCTTCACTGTTCTGACTTTTTTTCACTCTGTTCTACTTTCCCTTCACTGTTCTGACTTCTTTTCACTCTGTTCTACCGCCCCGAGCTTTGTTATACCTCCCTTCACATAATGGAGTCCCTTCCAGAAATACCGATTCACTGAACTCCCCCCACATCATATCCCCATCAGAGTATACATTACTGTTATTCTCATTTTTACCTTTTGTCATGACTTTTAACTGGATTAAGTGGATCTTCAATTATTCAATGTACACCTAGTTTTAAGAAATGAAATTTCTGAAAATTTGCATTTACAAGCGCCTTTCAAATGACCCTACAATTGCTCATACTTTAAACAAATTTCCCGTAAGCGGCCCCCCCCCTACCCCAACGAACCCCCCCCCCCCAGCTGTTTCGCCTTTCTTCGCTACCCTCCCATAAGAGGGGCCCCAAATGGGACTATGCCCCCCGGGTCCGAAATTGTCTACGACGCTCTGATGATTGCTGTTGATAAGCCAATCACGGGGCTGGAAACTCTCAGTCTCTCTCAAGAGTACTACGCAGGAGATGTGCTCCTCTCTGAGGGATACATCTTTCAAAAGCATCCCTCAGGAGAGGTGGAACGTACATCCTGCCTATATGAACTCTCTCGAGAGAGACTGAGAGTTTCCAGCCCTGTGACTGGCTTATCAGCAGCCAATCAGGAGCGTCGTAAGGGCAGTACTGGCCTAGACAGCAGATGCACGGTTTTGATGTGAATCTACTATAGCTCAGGTTTTCCGGTACCAAACCGTGATTACAATTTCCTTCTTGTCTTGTCTTTTAAGGCCTGTCCACACTAAGAAACAATGTTTGAAACAAAGTTTGCAAGCTGTGCTAAAACTTGTGTTTGCAAACAATGTTTCCTAGCGTGGACAGGCCTTCTTTAGAAAGGGCGGCCGAAGAGGAAGTCGTACTAATGGTCGTCCTCAAAGAAATTCCTGCCCCTGTTAAAATCATGGAGGAATAACGAAAACAACTTTGAACTCAAAAATAAAGCGCATACGTAATTTGTGCACTAGAAATGAAAAAACATAAAAGATTAAAGACAAGACGAAAAGAATTAACACAGACGCACTCAAGGTCCAAGTGAGCAATGCGTAAGTGAAAACTATGCTGTCTAAAGTAACCCTTATAACAGCTGACAACAAGAGTACTCTTGTGCATGTGTTTGTGTTGTTGTTTAGAAATATCCGGAAATGAAAATTTATGAAACAATTATTCCCTTCTAATATGTTATATGATATATGCCTAACACTAACAGATTCATTATTTCCATTGCTAACTGCAAGACGTTGACATTATTTGCGAATGACTATGACAGAAACAAGAACACCACAACTATTACCGCTAATTATGACTATCATTAGTGTCAGCCTTTGACGTCGTTGCGTGGCTAGGCGAAGGGGGAAAGCGGTCCCCTTCTTTTTAGCTCATATATGACTAAACACTCTATAGCACACATCAGCACCTGTGAACATCTACTGTATAGGTACTACATATGAGGCAATAAAGCAGCATACCTACGAAGAAATAAATTACGATATGACAACAGAAAAGCAAATCCGAAGAGGCTCTACCAGATCTATACAATGACGGGAAAGAGGAAAAAATAGACAAGAAAGACAAAATCTGCAACCTTTTGAAAAGAGGGAATTGCAGATTTGGAGAAAGATGTTACTACAAACATCCTAAGATATGTCAAAAACTATGAAATATATGGTAAATGTGCATACTTAGATGGATATGGGGATGATTGCAGAGATCTGCATCCAAAAAATATGTAAAACCTAAAAGAAGGAAAAGGATGTAAGTTCGACAAAAAATGCAAATATATGCACCCTGTAGCCAATGAATCATAATCAAATAAATAACCAACCAAGTAATAAAATCCAAAATAAGAAAGAAACAAATAAAGAGAGAAATCAAGAATATCAGGTAAAAGAGAAAAGCAAACCACCAATGAGATATGCAGAGGTGTCAGCAAAAAATTTCAAAGCATCAGCTCCGAAATTCTACTCAAGAGATAATAACTGTATTTATTATGCAAGAGGATATTGCAGAAGAACGGAGAAATTGCAGATTCAGACACAAAATTAATAATTATGATGAAGGAAGATCAAATATTATGGAAAAGTGGATTTTTTAATGTCAGAATTTCTGGAAATGAAAAAAAGAACAACATACCAGAACAGGAAAGAGACATGGAAAATCCTTATTACTATCAGTATTAAATGAAGGAGAAAACACGCAAACCATCATAGTGATGAATGCGCAGGGTTTAGTTACGAGTAACTCAAAAAGAAAAATAGAGTACTTAGAAGAACTAACCCAAAATGAAAAGAAAATAGATATAATGAATATAAGTGAAACCTGGTATTCCCAAGAGACTGGGAATGATGATCAAATAAAAGGGTTCCAAACTTATAGATCAGATAGAAAAAATAGGAATCAAGGGGGAACCGCAATATATGGGAAAGACAAAAAACAAGGAAAAATATATGAGAAATATAGTAACTCAGAATGTGAACTAATAGCGGTAGAATTTGAATCTGAAAAATTGATGAACATAGTAATATATAGACCTCCTAATACTAAAGAGTTTGACTTAATAATTGAAAATTGGATGATATATGTAGAAATCACAAGGACTGGACTATTCTCCTATCTGGTGACTTCAACTTTCCTTTCGTAGAATGGAAAGAACGAATAGGAGATTGTGGTGTACTTATACATATAAAAAAAGAGAGTAATAGTAGTGCAGAAGATAAGAGGCAATTTGAAAAGCTATTAGATATGCTACTAGAATACAACATTCAACAAATAAATCACCTGCCAACAAGAAAGGAAAATACTTTAGACCTAGTATTTGTGAATGAGATGAATTATGTTAAAGAAATAATAGTTTATAATGCGAGTATTTCAGACCATAATGTCATAGAATTAACAGTTCATTCCAAAGCAAGTGAAAATAGAGATAAGCAAGAAATGAAAAAGTGGGAAGGATATGGAAAATACAACTTCTACAGTAAAAATATAAAATGGTCAGAAAGTAATGAAGAATTAAACAAAGATTGGGATAACATTTTCGTAAGTGATGACATAAGGGTAAATACGGAGATATTATATAAAATATTGGAGATAATAGTGGAAAAATATATACCGAAGAAGAAAAGTAAACATCATTCATGCATACCAAGAGACAGAAGGATCTTGTTCCAGAAAATCAGAAAGTGGAAAAAAGGTCTTGCAAAAGAAAAAAATGCATGGAAAGTTATAGAACTAAAAAGTAAGATAGAAAATGCAGAAACAAAACGATATACAATCAAAAGAAAATGAAAAAACGGGACTTGGAAGAAAAAAACCCTATTAAATATTCAAGCAAAACAAAACCCCAAACTATTATACTCATATGCGAAGAAGATGAATAAAAAGAAGAATAGAAATAGGCCCTCTGAGAATTGAAGGGAGATTAACGAATGAAAAAAAGGAAATTTGCAAACATACTGGCAGAACGATATAAGAGAGAATTCACCCCTAGAATAGATAATGAAGATAATGATATAGAAGTAAGGAAGGGATGGAAAATAGTGAATATTTAGCTGACATAGATATTAATGAAGCTGATATTGTGCAGGCTATTAATGAAATTAAAAATGGAGCTGCTGCAGGGCCTGATGGAATTCCTGCTATTTTGTTAAAGAAAGTAGTTCATTCTATCGCAAAGCCACTTGCAATATTATTAAGACAAAGTGTAGATACAGGCAAGATATATGATGAGCACAAATTAGCATATATTACCCCTACTTTCAAAAGTGGATCAAGACTAGAGGCAAGTAATTATAGGCCTGTGAGTCTAACATCACATATTATGAAAGTGTATGAAAGGGTAATGAAGAAAAATATTATGAAACATTTAATAAAAATAATTTGTTTAATAAAGGACAACATGGTTTCGTACCCGGAAAAAGTACACAAACCCAACTGTTAGTCCACCGTGAAAACATATTCAAAAATATGAAAAAGCGGAAATGAAACAGATGTGTTTAGGTTAGACTTTGCAAAAGCTTTTGATAAAGTAGACCATGATATATTAGCGAAGAAAATTAGAAAAACACAATATCGTGGATAAAGTAGGAAGATGGTTAAAAGAATTTTTACACAACAGAAAACAGATAGTTATTGCAAACGACGAGAAATCGGATGAAGCCAAGGTAATATCTGGTGTGCCGCAAGGTACGGTGTTAGCTGCAATACTGTTTGTTATTATGATTGAAGACATAGACAATAATGTTAAGGATTCGGTAGTGAGTAGTTTTTTCGCAGATGACACAAGAATAAGTAGAGAAATTACTTGTGATGAAGATAGGAACGCTCTACAAAGAGACCTTAACAAAGTATATGATTGGGCAGAGGTAAAATAGGATGGGTATTTAACTCTGATAAATTTGAATCAATAAATTATGGAGACAGAGAAAGAAAGCTATATGCATATAAGGGACCTAATAATGAGACCATCACAAATAAGGAAGCAGTTAAAGACCTTGGTGTGATGATGAATAGGAACATGTTATGCAATGATCAAATAGCAACTCTGTTGGCAAAATGTAAAGCAAAAATGGGAATGTTGTTACGGCACTTCAAAACAAGAAAAGCTGAACACATGATTATGCTTTATAAAACATATGTTCGTAGTCCACTTGAATATTGCAATATGATATGGTACCCACACTATCAAAAGGATATTGCACAAATAGAGAGTGTACAAAGGTCCTTTACAGCTAGAATAGAAGAAGTTAAGGACCTAGACTACTGGGAAAGACTACAATTCTTAAAATTATATAGTCTAGAAAGGAGAAGAGAACGCTACATGATAATTCAGGCATGGAAACAGATAGAAGGAATAGCAGAAAATATCATGGAACTAAAAATATCAGAAAGAGCAAGCAGAGGTAGATTAATAGTGCCCAAAACTATACAGGAAAAATAAGGAAAGACACAGGACATTAATCCACTACGCACCAGCATCGATAATGCAGCGTCTATTCAATGCGTTGCCAGCTCATCTGAGGAATATATCAGGAGTGAGCGTAGATGTGTTTAAGAATAAGCTCGACAAATATCTAAACTGCATCCCAGACCATCCAAGATTGGAAGATGCAAAATATACCGGAAGATGTACTAGCAACTCTCTGGTAGACATTAGAGGTGCCTCACACTGAGGGACCTGGGGCAACCCGAACAAGATGTAAGGTCTGTAAGGTAAGGTAAGCCCAAGGCCCAACCAACCGTATTTCAAAGACCAGCGCCTCAACTTCAGCAAACATTGCAAGACTCAGGCTTAGACTAAAGGCCCCCATACACTGAACGGTTGTCGTTTTAGACCCACACACACACACTATTCAGACAGTATGAACGATTTCCGCACCGATTTCAGTCTGAACAAAGATTTTGTCTCGAGAAGACATATGGCATCATCTCTATACAAGAGACGCGCGCGACAGCGTTATATCGGCAGACAAACCATACATTGAACGACCTGTGTATGACAGACTTAAGTCGCAAGCCAGCAGCAGCAACCTGGTCGTGTCAAATTCCCGCTGAGATCGTTTTGACACGAAGCTCCGCCAACTTCTCCATTCAGACACAAGTGTTTTTGCGAACGATACAGACAGTCGTTCAGACAATCATTCAGTGTATGGGGGCCTTTACTCGAGCTGAAACGTCTCTCTCTCTCTCTCTCTCTCTTTTACCTGTTTCTTCAAGAAATGACGGACTCGAACGAACAACAGCAAAAAGTCGGTAATCTCACCTTTTCAACAAGACGCCGTAGGGGTTTGTACCATCAGTGCACCTCATTCGGTGCAATGTAGGCATTACTTACAGTTCTTTGCAGCGTGCCTTCGGTCCCTAGCTGCAACTACTTTCATTCCTTTTTACTGTACCTCCGTTCATATTCTCTTTCTTCCATCTTAGTCTACCCTCTTCTAACAATTGCTTCATAGTGCAACTGCTTTGAGGTTTTCCTCCTGTAACACCTTTCAGTTTTACTGTCAATTTCCCTTTCAGCGCTGAATGACCTTAGTTTGTTTGTAAGGTGGTTTTACGTTGCATGGAACCAGTTGTTATTCAGCAACGGGACCAACGGCTTTACGTGACTTCCGAACCACGTCGAGAGTTAACTTCTATCAACAGAAAGACACATCTCTCACTCCTCAATGGAATGCCCAAGAATCGAACTCGCGGCCACCGAGTTAGCAGGTCAAGACCATACCGATCACGCCACTGAGGAGTTTGAATGGCCTTAGTTGCCACAGAGCTTGGCAAAATGCCAAAAATCTATGTATCAAATCAAATCTTCAACAAGAGCCAGAAAACCACAAAGTTATGCGAACACATAAGTAAATGGGGAATTCCAGAGCTGAGCGGACAAAATGTCTTACGTAAGTTACTTGGGGACTCATTCTAGTGGCAAATGCATCTGGTTTACAAATACTTATTGAAATTGTAAAGAGAAAAACAGTTTGCTTATTTCTTTTCGCCTTCGTCCCCTCTAGACTGTGCTTCATTTATTTATCTATTCATTTATAAAGATTTTTGGCATGATGTCAAGCACTTGGGCAAGTAAGGCCATTCAGCGCTGAAACGGAAATTGACAGTGAAAGGTTTGAAAGGTGAAACAGGAGGAAACCTCAAAGCAGTTGCACTATGAAACAATTGTTAAGAGGGTGGGCAGTAAGGTGGAAAATAGAGAATATGAAAGGCAGTACAGTAAAAAGAACGAAAGGGGTTGCAGCTAGCGGCCGAAGGCACGCTGCAAAGAACCTTAAGTAACGCCCACATTGCACCGAATGAGGTGCACTGACGGCACTACCCCGCTACGGGGCTGTGTATTATTGTTCAGAGAAAAATCCAACCTCTTTTCCCTCTGTCACTTTAACGATGAAGTGTTTGTTTTGTTTTGTTTGTTTGGCGTTTTTACGTTGCATGGAACCAGTGGTTGTTCAGCAACGGGACCGACGGCTTGACGTGACTTACGAACCAGAAATACACATCTCTCACATCTCAATGGAATTCGATGAAGTGTGTCCTGCAAAAAAAGTGTGGCTGAGGAGGTAGCCTAATCTTAGCAGTAGTCACTGGAGCTCTTATACCATCTATTCTCACTGCTGAATCAAAGATGATGAAGCCTTGTTTAGGAAAACACCAGCACCCAACCCTGCGCAGCCGTTTCATGCAGTTTTGCGCAAAGAAAGAACCGAAATATTATTGTGACAGCAAGAGAGACCTCGTACGTGAATGAGCCACAAAGCCATTCATTATTAAATAGAAGGAATCGGAATCAAACTCTGAATAACAGCGGTAGCCTCCAGACGATTACGGAGCAGAAAAACGCTGAATAAGGAAACACTTATGGCAGATGGAGTCGTGATCAACACTCTCTCTCACTTTCTCTCTCTCTGTCTCTTTCTCTGTCTCTCTCTCATACACTCACACACACATACAAAAGCAAATACTTCAACATATACAGGAGTCCGGAGAAACGAACTAAATAGCTCTGGCGTATCCAAGGAAAAGAAATCGGATGACAGATGGAAGAAGAACGAGGTCGGGTAGGGAGAGACGGTTGGTAGGTAAGTAACCTCGTGGTCACCACAAGTGTCGGTGACGAAAATCAGATGCAGACAGGTGTACGCAGTCCTCGTCAGACTGGCCCCCTCCTCACGTAGAGAAATATGAGCAATTTTTACATACGAGGCATTCGGGTAACACACTCGCGAGCACGAAATTCTGTCAAAGAGAGAAGATGACACATCACTAATCAACCAATCAATCAGAATGACGCTTCACGTATAGAAGCGTCTAAGTTTGCCTTGATTTCATAGCTGTTACTTCATACTGTCATATATGCATAATGTCACCTTCAAAAAGACTGATGCATAGTGGTATAAATTTACATTATAGATTGCGAGTTCATAGTGTAAACGAACATGCAGACAGCTGGACAGAATAATTACACTTGGAAGGAAAAAGATGTTTTATTCTAATAATATGTTAGAAAGAAATACAACTGAATCGCGCTTTTGAGAGAAAGTTTTTAAGAAAATAATGTGAACCAAGGAATGTATAAACCTAAACATATTGTCTCAAAAGAAATATATATATAAGATGTACAGATATGGAGGCTTGAATTTCAAGTCAATGGCTCCTGTGGCCTGTGAATAGGTTTCATTTACTGTAATAATAATAATAATAATAATAATAATAATAATAATAATAATAATAATAATAATAATAATAATAATAATAATAATAATAATTAATTGTGAATGATTTTCTCATTCGTCTCTTTGTTCGTTTGCAACGTGACCATACCATATATAAAGTGAATTTTGACCATTATGCATCAGTTCTCTTGAAGATGTTTGAAAAGTAAATGCGCAGTTGGTCGGGATTTGTAGCCTGTAATTTTTCCATGTTGTATAAGTGCAAATGCATACGATGTGCTCGTTTTTATCCTCATTTAAGAAAATTTATGATAGTTATTCAAAAACTATTGGTTAAGAGCGGAGGACGAAGAGTAAATAACAACGCTATCATACAAATTCCTTAGTGAGAGAGAGAGAGAGAGAGAGAGAGAGAGAGAGAGAGAGAGAGAGCAGTATTTATTTCAGGTAGTATAAAGGGTTGCTAACCCATATTCATTATGTATTACTTGCATTTAGTAAACAGTTAAGCAAAATTATTCAAATTATGCAGTGGAATGCATCTGTGAATACAAAATGTCTTCTAAAAGTAGTCTGCTGTGTGTGTGTGTGTGTGTGCGCGTGTGTTTACGTATGTTTGTGTGAATAGCAGGGGGTTGAAAACATTAACTAGCATTCTCGTTCATATAGCAAACCTTCTTTCTTATCTACGTTCCGGTAACGAGTCATTCTCTCTCTCTCTCTCTCTCTCTCTCTCTCTCTCATTATTATTCACGCTATATCAGAGAGAGAGAGAGAGAGAGAGAGAGAGCGACAGGTATTTTCATCCATGGATCGAAATCTTTCTTCGACTCTTTCTCCTGTGACGCCAGATAACTCACGATCAATCAATCAACCAACTCTTTCTTTATGAAACCCTCCACCATTCGTGGATGAACCTTCATCCAACCAGCGAACGAACAAACAAACAAACAAACAATCGATTCAAATATTGTTTACGATCCGCTATCATGAGCTCCGTGAAGGGAAAATCCGTCGACTCAATAAATCACAGTTTCACCCATCTTTGCTCAGACGAGGTCACAAATACCAAATTCGCCCATCCATAAATACAACTGATTACAAAGTCACCCATCACTACACTTACTGAGCGGCAAATTCCCCCATATTCATGTCATACTTTATATTCAATCGTAAATTCACCCATCAACAAACACAAACTGAATCCCTAACTCGCCCATCAATAGACATAATAAGTCACAAATTCACCCATTTCCAATAAATCACAATTTCTCCCATCAGTGCTTGAACAAAACCCAACCATTATCAGACGGAAATTCCTACGTTCGTATTTATGTTGAATTACTAATTCATCCATCCATCACTTACTAAATGACAAATACACTCACTGATACACATACTAAATGATAAATTCACTCACTGATACACATACTAAATGATAAATTCACTCATTGATACACATACTAAATGATAAATTCACTCATTGATACACATACTAAATGATATAAATTCACTCATTGATTCACATACTAAATGATAAATTCACTCATTGATACACATACTAAATGATAAATTCACTCGCTGATACACATACTAAATGATAAATTCACTCACTCATACACATACTAAATGATAAATTCACTCACTGATACACATACTAAATGATAAATTCACTCACTGATACACATACTAAATGATAAATTCACTCACTGATACACATACTAAATGATAAATTCACTCATTGATACACATACTAAATGATAAATTCACTCATTGATACACATACTAAATGATAAATTCACTCACTGATACACATACTAAATGATAAATTCACTCACTGATACACATACTAAATGATAAATTCACTCACTGATACACATACTAAATGATAAATTCACTCACTGATACACATACTAAAGGATAAATTCACTCATTGATACACATACTAAATGATAAATTCACTCACTGATACACATACTAAATGATAAATTCACTCATTGATACACATACTAAGTGATAAATTCACTCACTGATACACATACTAAATGATAAATTCACTCACTGATACACATACTAAATGATAAATTAACTCATTGATATATATACTAAACGGCAAATTCACTCGCTGATTCATATAATAAATGATAAATTTGCTCACTGATACACATTAAATGTCAAATTCTTTCATCGATACACATACTAATTGACAAACTAACCAATCAATTAACGACCTGAATTGTAAACTCACCCTTCCATACATATGCACATACATAGTAGCAGGGTGATTGAGCACACACCTGTGGTAAATCGTAAATTCGCCGATTCAATCATACACTTAATCACAATACTCATGCGTGTACTATTATATGTTGCTACTTTCACTACACATATATCCCCTCTTTGACTGAATAAAATGTTATATATAGAATTTTGCAACATTTTTTCAGATTCCTTATCTAGGATGTTTTAAAATGTGTGTTCAGATTTCACATAACATAATTGTAGAGTATATACGTAGAAAGAAAGAGAGAGATTTGCTTTGTCCGTTCCAAGATAGAATGGTTTTCATTACTTTTCATCGCCTTGAGATTAAGGGAGCTCGCTGACTCCGTGTTGTTATCAAAACATTGCCAATCATCTTGCTCGCTCTAGTCTGTCTCGGTTGAGTACGTGTCTTTGTTGAGCAGACTGATTTCATACGCGTACCTCTTTGCCGAAACCACGTGCAGGTTTCAAAGTTTTTCTGTAAAGTTGCGTCATGTTCGAAGCTTCTAGAACCATGGCATCATCTTTCGCATGCCGAAAACGTTTTGTGCCACATCCACTGCCCAGCTCTTGTGCGAAATGAAAGATTTCATTCAGGCTTAAATCCTCAAAGCGTTTACATCTCCTTCTCTCTCTCTCTCTCTCTCTCTCTCTCTCCATCGAACGGCACTTTTGATTTCAAAGTAACATAACGATTTCATACTTACTGAATGGTCCCTCGTAACTTTTAGATTTCAGATTAATATTTCTTAGAGTTATTTAGTATTATTTAGTGTTTTTGTGGAATCTGAACAAACATTATATTAGTGTGTAATGGCGCCTGTTTTTGTGAATTGTGGTGAATTTTTTAACAAGCTGCAGCAGAAAGAAAATTGGTATACCAAGAAGGTAAAGTGTGTTATATTTTTATTAGTTGCAACTAATAACTAATGGTTACGATGGTTTATTGAACTAATAACTAATAGTTACAACGGTTTGAGTGAAGAAATTTCAATTTTTACACATTGGAAATTTTTGTGTTTGTTTCATTTGAAGTCCATTTATCCATTTTCTTATTGAAGTGTGTGTGTGTTTTTTTTTATATATTCTATGTGATTGATACTTTTTACAATTTTGGTATTTTCCACATTTTTCCTGTGTCTTCATTTACATTCACAATTTAATTAACTTTGTTATTTTCATTACTTAATTGTTGCACATTTAATTGAATTTAACACTTGTGAATGAATTTGCATTTACTTAGAATTATTTTCAAGTTTCATTGTTGTTTAGCACTTGTGAATTAATTTCCAAATTTTAGATATTACCCAACACTTGAATTTTGATTGAATTAATTTTCTTGAATTTTGTGATAAATTAATTTTGATTTAATTTTACTTAATTGATTCAAGAATTAATTAAACTTTACTTTGCTTTCAAATAACAGTAATTTTCCCTGATATTGTGAATTTCACAATAATAAATTTTTGTATTTAAAATTTTTATAAGGGTTTTATTTGTCACCAGTATACATGCATATATTTATGATTAGTTTAGGTAGAAACATAGAGTGGTAAGTGATCTGTTTTCCTTCAATTTACTTGAAGTGAGTTTGAACCAGGGAAGTACTTAGACTTTTGAAAACAGGGAAATACTTAGACTTTTAAAGTTGTTGATGGAGTGATGCCCTTTGATTAATTTAATTACCTATAAGATTACCTCACACCTGTTTTGACGAACTTAGTCTGATTTTCTACAATACTGGTAAGTTGTTTAAGGGATCACTGTTGCCTTTAGAGTATTCAGTCGTTTAGTACCTGTGATGAGGGTTAAGTTGTCTGGCTGTTGTGAGGTAACGATTAATGAATGGTAAGTGTAGTAACCAGATACTTGGCACTTCGTCACAGTACGTATAGTATAAATTACAAATTCACTCATCCATACGCATACTGCATCATAAATTCAAATGTTAATACCCAAAGTATAAATTCAACTGGGTTCCACGGAGCCTGAGCTGAGGTTCCGTGAACGATCGCTACGGGTTCCACGAGAATTCATGTTTTATTTAATTATTTTTTTATTTTTTTCTTCGTTAAACGTAAACATGCCGTGAGAAATCGTATGCCTATAATATTTTTATCGTAACGTATCGTGCTGTTTTTTCCCCATAGTATTACTAATGGTAATACTTACAAAAATGCTCACATGGGCTCCATATATATATATATATATATATATATATAGATAGAATATATATAATACTATATATATATATTATATATATATATTATATTGCGGTTCCTCAAAGTGCCAAGGTTGGTGGGAACCACTGCTTTATGAAAAAACAAAATAAGTCTTTCATACGCTTACTGTGTCCATACAAACGCTAACTCACTAGTTCACCCATTTACGCTCATAATAAGTTATTCAGTCACCCAGCCATACTCACAATAAATCACAGTTTCACCCATCCATACATCTGCCAAAACACAAATTTAAACAAGTAGGAAATGCGTCCAAGTATTTTCAGCAAATCGGCGCAATCGTGTTTTCTGTACAGCGTACAGTGGCACACCACATGAAATTCTCAGTCGTGGCCCCATTAAGCTTTCAGCCACAGCCCTGCGGTGGCCTGTGTTGTTGGTAAGTATGGTGGTGCCAAACTATAGTGGCAAATTCCTCCGTCCATATAGACATTAGATCACAAATATCCCTTCGCGTGCACATAGTATGTTTGACGTTCATCCATTCATGCATGTAAAGTGATGCAAAATTTACTCATCCAGGGAAATAATTAGTCACAAATTCAGTCATCTCTGCAAACACTTTGGTCACAAATACACCCATGCAAGCACACAGTATTCCAGTTTCACCTACACTGAATCTCTAATTCGTTCATATTTACACTTACAAAGCCATAAATTCGCTCTTTCATAATATTACTGTACACTAATGCTTTCAATACTTACACAAAACAGCAAATTCATGAAGCATGTCAATACTAAATCATAAATTCGCTCTTCTGGTCACACAATGAGTTGCAAATTCACTCATCCATACACGTAAATAAGCAGTCGCACATTCAACGAACAAATAGTAAGTCAACCGTCCAACCATCCATTAGCTGAGAAACAAATTCGTGCACATCGTTAAACTAAACCAGATTATTTCACCCATCCACTCAGCCATCTTCCCAAAAATCAAATTCATCCACCCATTCATCCATGCACCAAATCATCAATGCATTCACCCATCCAGACCCAAACCCACTAAGTTATCTAAACCTCCTTACATCTACCAAGCCATCTATCTACTTATTCGTAGTATTTCATGCACATAGTCACAAACTCTCATTCATTCATCAAGCAGTCATAAACCATATCTCAGATCCATAAATCCCCTAATGTACAAAACGTAATTTCATCATTCAGTCATCCATATGCTATAGGAAAATACCGCAAATATGACCTTTTTCCGCGAATGATGGGGGTACATGTTCCAGATAGAAATCAGCGAATGTGTAGACCAGCGAATCAAGAATCCGCGAATACGGAGGCACACAGTAGTCTGTTTCAACCACCAACAGTCAAAAACATTGAGTGGCGATCTCCTTCCCGAGCTTGTGACCTCCGGTGGCCATATTGAAATTTCCGACCAAGCACAATAGTTCTACACAGAGGGAAATCACTAAGATAGCACATCATTTTCTTCTTTCTTGTTTAATTATGATAAGAATGAGTTATGCTAAAAGGGGTAAGGTGATCATGACTGTACATTATTATTATTATTGTCCTAGGGTCTAATTGTAGTTGATATATAGACCTCGTAAACAAACCAAGGCCAGAAAAGGCAATGAAAATCATGTCTTTCTAGTCTAAGGCTTTAGAACACTTATTGAGAATCGTTGAATATGAACTGGCATGAGAAAGTAATTTTGCTTTACTTGCAATAAAACTGTTCTTTAAAGAAGGATAAAACATCAATAGGTCTAGTGTTTGCTTTCCCAAGATTCTGTTTTTTTTTTTTTTTTTTTTTTTACCACCCTTCTGGCTATTTTTTTCCCCTTGGCATGATGAATCGATAACTTTCATCATACGGAAAATTTTCATAATATTAGGAACTAAGTTGTACCAGGGGAAAGTTTAAATGATATAGCACCTTACCAAATGAACAGTTTGAGAGTGTCTGTCTAGCCTACGCTTTCTAATATCATTATCTTGCTATCGCCAATCTGCGAGACATCATTTGATGAGGACATACAATAAACCAGGCATTTTTACTCATGCAAATAAATACGGCAATTTTTACTTTTAATCGAATAAATAAAACGTTATTTTCTACGTTTTGTTTACGAAGCGACGTCCTAAAACGCTCTCCCCAAGTGTAACGTCTCGAAAGTCCGTTGGGAAACCACATCTAGCGATATGCATTGTGGTACACAACTCGAACCCTGTCTTTGCACATCTAAAACGGAAAAACTGATGGCATAGACTATATTAGACAGTATCCTACAAGCCTACATAACCCGGATAATTATTTATTACTAACAAAATACAACAGGTGCCTGCATGCATCACAATAGCATGTGCCAAAGACAAGGCTTGTGACACAACTATAGTGCTATATAAGCCTATTTACTGATAAGCTTTCTTAATAACGAGCTCTATCTTTCTTACTCTATATTATGTGGTCTATAAAACTTTGATGATGTTTTGATATCAAAATTTACATGCTAATACATTCATGTGCCATTATGATATGATGAAAATATGAGACACGTCGAAAGAGAAAATGGATCTACTGCCAACAAAACATGTATCTGACTCGTACAATATTATCGATAACCAAATTTCATTATGCTTTGTTTACGTATTCCATTTTCCCAAGAATGCTTATGCCCATTTTGCCAATCTAAGCTGCGCATTATACTGTACTGCCATTATCGAGACAAGGAACAAAAAAAGATCGCACTAGCACTCATGCTCTGTTCAATATGCCTAGTTCCTGGGTGTCGTTCAAGATGGCCACAAGGGACTGCAGCGCCCCCTGGTGAAAGATCACCGAACGTGGAAGTTACCAGAATAC
>NC_087200.1:196010885-196085885 GCF_015104395.2 Macrobrachium nipponense | reverse complement strand
ATATGGTGTTCATATGGACTATACAATAAAGAGATATATCTGCAAAGGCAAACGCTTCGTGTACTCGCGCCCTAGGAGCTGTGGTGGGGATCAGCGTGAGTGGCTCTCGTGTAGTATACTTGGAGACCCAACGGTATAATATAATAAAGGATTTTTGCCTGAGTTTTGTTATTGTTATTTCGAAATCGATTCAGTGGATAATTCTAGCACAATAACATTGGCAGCCCAGGTAACAGAAACTGACGAAACTTAGGAAGGAAATGGATATGGTTATGGATACGAGTATGGTTATGATACGTATATGGGTATGGTATGGCTATGGTATGGTATGGGTATGGTATGGTATGGTATGAATATGGGTATGTGTGGGTATGATTATGGATATGGTACAGGTATGGGTATGATACATATATATATATATATATATATATATATATATATATATATATATATATATGTGTATATATAGGGTATTGGTATGTGTGGGTATGATTATGGGTATGGTACGGGTATGAATTATATATATATAAGATCTATATATATATTTATATATGTGTGTGTGTGTGTGTGTGTGTGTGTGTGTGTGGGTGTGTGTGTGTGTGTGTGCGTGTGTAAAATTAACCATAATTTTCATCATCTTATCACCCTGATAAAAGTACAGGCTTATTCAAGTGCAAGAAATCTCTCTCTCTCTCTCTCTCTCTCTCTCTCTCTCTCTCTCTCTCTCTTTCGTGTTGACTAGCATTTTCTCTTTGCAGTTTTCTCACCAAACATATAGGTCTAGGCCTAATTACAATATTGTCTATCTTAAACAGTGAACGCGTTCTATTTGCATCAGGAATCGAATGTCCGATATTACATATTGTATATACTATTTTAATTGCTAAAATTATCCTTATAAACATATGGTTTATTTAGTTATGCAAAACGCGCGTGCTCGGGATCCCTCTTAACCATCCAAATATGGTTTACACCCATTAGGAATCGAACGTTAGATATATTCATGCACTTTTATTGATATAAGTATTCATATAAGCCTACCGTTAATATATTTAACCACGATTTTAAATGCAACAGATAGACTATATACCAAACTAGTCAAGACGTCAAATACCTGAATCAACAGCGTCATGTGTCACTATCATGCAGAGGGAAACCTTAGTTCGATATAGCAACATCCTTCAATTTCATCGCATTTGCTGGGCAGTAGCTGAGCATAACAATTCCGGTATCTTTAGGGAAATGATACTATATAGCCCGTTTAGTGTTGCAGGATCCATAAATAGCACATATTCACCACGGCAATAACGCACGAAATAGTACCAAGAACCTCAAGAAGAACTGGCACAAATTCTTGGAAACTACCACCTAGCCAAAATTACCTAGACTTGCCATCAGAATTTCCCTTTTTGGAGAAAAATTTCCCTGTGTATACCGAGTAAGCCTAGTAACCCTATAATACATAGTTAATTTATATAAAATAATCGTATGGTTTGCTGCCACTGAAACACTGGCTGAGGTGACTGAGGTCTGAGAGTGAGAGATGTAAGGATATTCAAACGTTCTCAGAACAGGTGGACCTTATTGGCTTAGAATATGTGAAAGCTTCATGGTTTCAATGACGTCAGAATTATCTAAAGTATATATTGGCTGAACGCACAACTGATCATTGAAACTTAGCCGTACACCATAGACAAAAATTTGGCGTCCTTGTTTGAAGGGTAAAATGTTACATTCTTAGTGAAATTTCCCTAGATTCCATAGGAAAATATGCTTTCCTCCCTTTTTTCCTTTTAGGGTCATAATTTTCCTAAAACAAGGAAATTTCCGTGCACCTGGCAACACTGATTGGCTTGCCCAACTTGTCCAGTGTTACCACATTTCCTCGCCTAAACAGTCTAAAGAGCAATTCCCGCAAACTTACTTTATCAAGTTAATCACAATCACTTTTTATAATTACTAACACAATTTCAAATGGATTTAAGTTACCTCACTTGGATGGATACGTAAAGCAGTTTAACTGTCGTCGTTTGCATTCGACTTGCCAGTTGTCAGTCAAGACATCGCCCCTCGATCAACTTCTGCTAATTCATGACGCAAACAACCATTCTTTGATGGCCTTTTATTCAGTTATTATTATATAAACAGATATATTAATAGGCATAATGACCTAGAATATAGATCAATGAATCATATAATGTAAGAAAATAATAAATCTGACCACATTAAACCCTGAAAAAGGGTGGGGAAATTCGTTCCACACTTAGTGTGGCAGACCGTAAAATGGAGACCCCACCTCTGCACACGATCATCTTGTGCATCAAAACCTCCACACCGGAGGCCACATTTCCGCGTTTCGGCAACACACTTGTGGGAATATCGCTGCTTGAGAGATTAGAAATGATGAAATAAGAAAGGCAGGCTTAGTAAAGATTACAGAGGTGATAAGAGAGTCACGATTGAGATGGTATGGGCATCTGTTGAGGATGGATGACGAGGAGGGAGTGAAGAGGGTTTGGGAGGAACCTGTTAAGAGGAAGAAGATCAAGAGGGAGACAGAGAATTAGATTGGCGAGATAAAATGAAGGAATATGGAGAGAAGAGGTTTGATGGAGGATATGATACCTTTGATAGTAGGCAGTGGAGAAGGTGCATCAGGCAACCGACCCCTTAATGTAGGGATAACGGTGGGAAAGATGTGACGTCATGTGCGGGAGAGTTGGAAAAATCAACCTCTGCGTGAAGGTCGTCACTAACGTTCAAATATACGCCTGCTGCAGGCAAATCACCACTAACGATACAATCTTCTTCCTCAGTCCTCCGTAGCAGCCACGGACGATGCTTTGGCTGTCATTGGCTTGCTGATAACAAAAATAATAATAATCATCATAAAAGTCAAGTAATAAGTCTAGTGAAAGAGCGGTCGAGAGAGAGAGAGAGAGAGAGAGAGAGAGAGAGAGAGAGAGAGAGAGAGAGAACGAAATCAATACTCCCATGTGAATTTGTTAAAAGCTATCAAATTTGGCCCCTAGGACTTTCATAATGTTTATTGAATATTTTATGAATGAAGGAAGAGTTCCATTGCAAGATAACTGTGTTAAGTTAGTATCCTTTTTCATTTTAAATTTGACATATATGTATAGGCCTAACATTGTTTTTCTGTTGTACTAAGATGTTTAATTGCTGATTTGCTTTCATTTTAAGAATTACTTTCTTATGATATTTTACAACGAGTTATCATCAGTAATTTACTAATTTTCCTTGGTTTCATATGCGTTGATTAGTCTAATTTCATTTCAACACTGGCTTACATGGGATGCGAACAAAGAATAAACATGCATAGTCTAATATAGTTTTGCTTTTTCATCGGAATGTTGAATATATTATCCTAGTTTTAAACATTAATTACATATATAATTCATAATCATGAATAGACGCATTATAGCCATATCTTGTTTTACACTATATGGTTTATAACTACGAATATACACTTATCCAAGCAAAGTCTCATTCACACAGATTTCAATGAAATCTACAAGACATTCAGGAATGATCTGCCACGTTCAGCCTTCATGATGCACAATTATTTTTCCTGTGGAAAAATGGAAAAAATATACATATATATTATTCTGACATTCGTATCAATTATTAAAAAAATATAAATCCGACATATCATCAATTCAAGTATAAATACTTATACTACATATAAATTTAATAAAACTGATCTCTTTGTTCTTGACTATACTCTGTTTTTTCCCATCTGTCCAACTGCCTGTGGTGTTTGCGTATGGTAACACTGCGCCCCGGGCTTTAGATAATTACACTGTGTAAGTTTTAGGTAAATAAAAGCATATCTGGGTGTACATTTGCAACTGAAAAGTGATGTGATAATTTACTGTATGCGAATTACACCGTTAAAATTCGAAATAGGATATTATTATAATTGTTGAATGTAAGCGGAATGTAACTCTCTAAAGCCAGGAACGCAGTGTTACCATACGCAAACACCACAGACGGGTGGACAGATGGAAAAAAAACCGAGTATAGTACATGCTATTTCTCAGGCGCCTGTGCAGGCTGCTCACATTAACGTTCAGTTTGAGTTTTGCCTCCTGAGCTTAGCCTAATTAGCCTACTGGGTAATCACCACTGTGCACAGGCCGACTGCGCAGCAGCGCAGGCGGCAGGCATAACTGAACAATAGTGGCGGCCCCACCTTATCTTCTTGGTTGCAGTGATACCAATCAGGCATTGCGTCTGTCACTGTTCTATGGTTGCGATGTGGTTCTGCTAGATTTCCTTGATCATCACACATAGCGATTTCACATACATACATATACACGCAAGCGCACACACTCCTCTAGGACTGTTATACTTACCAATTTCAAATTGTCTCACAGTCTCACAGATGCAACTTTTCACAAGGAATTTAGTGTGAGGCATTAAAGTCTGTAAATCCGACGTTTTCCAGGCTAAAGTTTCAATTCAGTTATATTTCGGTACGTACCTACGAGTCCAAGAATTCGCGAAATTTTGAAGACCGTAGCTGTAGAATGAAAAAATTTGCTTTGAAAAAAAAAAAACGAACTTTTCCATAGGGATGGATATATGTGAGGTTTCCACTGCGTAAGAGGGAGTCTAAAACTTCACAAGAATGTCCAGGGAAATGAAACTTCGTTTTTATTAATTTGATACTGCATCTTTATTTGATTTGCTTGAATTACCAATATGCTATCCATACAATGACTTTGCACAATTTAGTCTTTATCTCATCTCCACGTGGAACTTTCGTTATTCCCGTTATTATCATTTCTAATTTTATCTCGCTATCTGACCACCATTACCCTTCTTGAAGCTTTAGTCTCAACTCGACAAAATTTGTAGATATAGAGATATGCCAGGGTTCATGTCCGTATAGACATACAGTGCACTAAATTTGTAAATGCAATTTTAGTCTATTTGATTTCCAGATCATAATCATCCTACCCTTGTTTGATTTGCCATTTTTAGTCTCATACCAAATTCCAACTCAGGAGAACCTGCACTGGTATCTATCGCTGTTCTTAAATATTTGAAAGATTCAACATCATTAGACGTTTCTCCATCTAATGTTACTTCCGTCCTTTGTGCACACTCTGTCCTTTTTATAAGTGTTTTTCCTCATATTTGTTTTGAATCCCATCTCTCTAGTTTACGCAAGCGTTGTAAACCTTGTTTGTGTTTTGCTGATTCTGTCAGCTTTCTATCGCTGTCCTTATTTAAACCAACTCTTTATCTTCGACCAATTTGTTTTATCATAAAATCTAAAAGAAGGGAAAGCGACGAAGTTGAAAAAAAAAAAATTCTACTTCGATCAAGGGGTGATGTCAGTTCGTTTGAGATGTTTAATAGGAACGTCACAGAGACTCGAGACCACGATATTGGTGTACGCAAGGTCTAGACCTTCGGTCTACGAACGGTGTCAAAAGCCCTTTCAAAATCATAAAAAAATGCCATCATGAGGGAATTTTTTTTTTTATTTCCATACACCTCAGGTTTTTATCATTTTTCTTTCTCCAGCCCGTTGAGAGTTGAGAATAAGCAGTCTGAATGTTTTCATTGCAACCGACGTAAGTGAATTTCTTTGGTATTTATGCCACATAACTTGTTTCCGCATTCCGTATTCTGCAAGTTAGCCTATTCGAGGGTGTCGTTGTATCGGCCTCGTTTTCGCCTAAAATCATAACCTAGTGTTTTTCAGTCTCATACGTTTCATCGTTACTAATTCCACTTCAGGAAACGAATTCATTCATTCATGAGCACATACAGGCATTCTTCAGCTTCTAGTATATCAGTGAAACGAGCCCTCTCATGTCACGTCTCATATTCATGACGTCACCGAAAAGGCTCCGCCAAATGTTACCTTTCTTCTTCCTCTGATATTATTGCTCCGTCCCTGCTTCTGGCTGGTATTTTCCTCTTTTTCTTTTCAACCATAGGTATAATATAATTAATAATAATGCCTTGGGGTACTTGAATAAATGGTTTTGTCATCATCATCAGCCTGCTTATCCAAGTGTTCTCTCCTAACTTTTCTTGATCTTCTTTAGAGTTCATTATGCAGACTTTGAAAACTGGCCACTTTCACCGCGCGTTCTTCATCGCTTACCAGAAATTCGTCTACACGCTCCTTTTGCTTCCGTCTGTCCTTTATTGAAATATCCCAGGTCTCTTCTGATGCCCAAGGGTTCCACCTTGTTAGTCAAACCTCATCCCAGCACTACTTCGTTTAAAGGTACAAAGGTTGTTTTTGCATGTAACGACCGGACTTTGAGACGAGTAGTAGAAGGGGCGTTAATTTCATTAAACGAGACCTTTGCAGGAAATACTGGCATTACAGAAAATACAGCTATTTGTGAGGAGATATGTAGGAAAGGGAAAATTTCAAACTTTAGAAATATATGTGCCAATAACGATGCTGCTTCCTCTCCTGTTTACTCCACTCAGGTCATTTCTCCAACTAACCACCCAACCACCATAGAACAAGCAGTTGACAATAGAAACATTCCCCCACGAAGATCAAGACGAATTCTGGAAAGAACGAGGGCTCAACCGCCTGATCATTCATAATTTGAACTAGCTTGTTTCCTAACCGTTGTTTTTTCAAATGGTTGTGCTCTTTCTTGTCAGTTCCTTGAGGTGACATATCACACTTTAGTGAACAAGACCACAGTTGATGGTCGAAAGCTTTAATCCTATACAAGTAATATATATTTTAAACTACAAGAGGAATTTACTTCATTGTGGATTGTATCCCCATATATATGTATATATAATATATATATAATATATATATATATATATATATATAATATATATAGATAGATATAAGTGAAAGAGGAATGGTACTAGGTGTGGATGCAAAATTCTACAATTGACAAACAAAAAGTGCTGTTGATGCCATGTTGAACTGGTGCTTGGGATAGTCAAGAGAAACCACTGAAATTAGCGAAGGGGTTTGAGAGGAAACTAGGGTTATGGAAATCAGAGATATTCTGGAGTAACTGTATAGGTGATAGGACTAGAGAAAAGGCGAGTTACAGAATAGGCGATGCCAGGAGAGTAGCAGAATGATTATAAAATAGAGGACATACGTAACAGTGTCAGACGGACAAACATCGTTACCAATCAACAATTGTCTGCCGGTCTGTGCCTTGTGAGCAGAGTAAAAACAGGGATGTACAACCTCATCTGGTACCACTGTTTGTTGCCAGATCTACTTCCAACGTTTCAACGCTTATGACGTCATCCTGCTTCACCTATGATATGGTAACAATGTTTGTCCGTCGGACATTGTTCGACCGTGTGGACGCACCTTAAGGGAAAGCGTTGAGCCAAATGCCCTTTATGTAAGTGAGATGTGAATGCTGGAGAACAATGAACAGATGTTACAGCTGAACAGATGAATTGCTTGCATGGAATATATGGCAGAATGAGAATTTGAAAAGGTAATGAGTTGAATATATAGAGTTCAATATAGAATTTTGGTCAAAGGCCAAGCACTGGGACCTATGAGGTCATTCAGCGCTGATATGGAAATTGACAGTAAAAAGTTTTTAAGTTGTAGCAGGAGGAAAACCTCAAAGCAGTTGCACTATGAGAGGGTGGAAAGTAAGATGAAGAAAGAGAATATGAAAGGAGGTACAGTTAAAGGAACGAAAGGGGTTGCAGCTAGGGGCCGAAGGCACGCTGGAAAGAACCCTAATTAATGCCTACAGTGCACCGCATGAGGGTAATAAGGTTAGTGCAAGTTCATTAAAAGATGGTTCATGTCGGTTCAGGAGACCTGGGAACGACTGGACAGATGGCAAGAAAGAAATGTTAAATTTGACAAATTTCGCTCACCTTATATTAACTAAAACTTATAACATCTCTATACTACAAGTGATTTCATTAGAGTACAATAAGCCCCGTTATGTTGTTTTGATTCAAGTAAGACACAAAGCACACTGATATTCTCTGTTAAGGTCTGTCTTGCAGTATTATTTATTACTTGGACATTACGCATAGCTTTCAAAACAGCCACCTCTGATAAGCTTTGAGTTTTATCTTCATTCTCTGTTACCTTCATGTCTACTGGTATCTGAGGCAACTATATAGTTGGCTATCGTGTTCATTACGCTGTCGAATACACGGCTTCTTTTGTGACGCCAGATGTATCTTTCGAAAAATCGTTCTCTCTCTCTCTCTCTCACATTTCCTGTGTCATTTTCACAGCATCGGTAACGATAATTTGCCCAAATCAGTGAGTCAAATGATTTACTGTTACGAAAGCGGAATTAATAAGCGGAGAAGAAGTTCGCGGAAGATGAAGAAGAAGAAGAAGAAGAGAGAGAGAGAGAGAGAGAGAGAGAGAGAGAGAGAGAGAGAGGACGAGGAAAAGACAGAATAGTTGGTTGAACCTGAAAGGAGAAATGTGGAAGTTGGAGGGAGACGAGGTGGGGGGGGGGGGAGAAGGAGGGGGAGAGGAGGGAAGGGGTATTGCGGGGGGTGGCTGCCCCATCCATATAGGCAGTTTTGCAACGGCCGTCGGGAAGCCTTACCAACAACGCAATGTCTATCGCCAGCGAATATTCTGAACGTAGACCCACCCCACCCCACCCACAACCGGCAACCCACTCTTGCAATCCCTAACTCCCTCCCTCCCTTCCCTCCCTCCCTCAAGGGAGGCCGCGCCTCGACTTCACCACGGGAGCGAGAGCAACATCCACGCCAGTATACCAATCAAGTGCCCAAATCTCAATGGTGTGTCCCGGTCATTGTAGATTTTTTTCCCCCTCTTTTTTTTTATTTTTCGTTGTTGTTGTTTTTGCGCCGATACGTCCAGGAGAAGGACAGCCCCTCCCCTCCCTCTTTTTATAGTGTGAATACCGCCGAGAGGTATGGAAAAAAAAAAAATACGACGAATACCTCAGACAAAGGGGGAGCACACATAGCATATAGGCCGCGTCGCTGACGGAGAAGAAAATGGAAAATGGTCGGACAGGAACACGAGGAGGGGGGGGGGGGGGATTATAAGGGGCGGTGGGACGGGGGGTCCAGAAGGGATATGTGTATAGGCTTAACCACATACGTGGGGTCTTAGTTTAGATGATGAAAGGAAGAGGGGGGGGGGGGGAGGGGAAGGGAAGGGATACCTAAACACACTGACAAACACACATCCACACGAGAGAGAAAGAGAGAGACAGACAGACAGAGAAGAAGGAATAAAGGAAGGGAGAAAGGTAAGGAATCTGCGAATAAGAAAAGATGAAAATGGAGTGTAGGCTCAAATGCTCTATAAGAGAGAGAGAGAGAGAGAGAGAAGGGGGTTAGTGGAGGGGTATTAGGAAAGTGGGGGGAAGGGAGGTGGGGTAGGGGGAGTGAAGAGAGATTCCTGTAGACAATAAGTTGGCTATAGCAACCGTGCAACAAAAAATCGCAACAGGCTGAACCCAGCCGACGCTTGAGTCCAATAGCAGAGTCACCGCTCTCTCTCTCTCTCTCTCTCTCTCTCTCTCTCTCTCTCTCTCTCTCGCCGCTTGCAAAAAAGAGAAAGAGGGAAAAAAGGGGGAAGTCCATTAGGACCACGATTTTCGGCGCAGCAGCATCAGCTTCTTCCATATTTCAATGAGACTCCAACAATCGCACACATGCCAATCAAATCGTCCCATACACACGCACAAACATATCTATATACATATGTTTAAATATGCGCATACATATACTTACATTTATACCGCAAAATTAATAAGTGAGTGCATAATTCAACCATTCGAGAGGAGAAAAAAAAAACCATAAAAGCTGATAAAATGGAAACACAAAGTATTTCAAAGTCCGGTTAAAACCAGTACAGCAGGTATACGGGGACAGCTCGACAGGGGTTGAATATATATATATATATATATATATATATATATATATATATATATATATATATACAAAATAATGAGAGAGAGAGAGAGAGAGAGGCCTGAAAAGCCTGTAGCATTATATAAATCATAAAGGAGCTAAAAGCGACATCCGTCATAAAGGAATGGCAGAAATAACATTATGGCTAGACACTAGCCCTTCTCTCTCTCTCTCTCGTCTCTCTCTCCTCTCTCTCTCCTCTCCTTCTCCCTCTCTCCTCTTCCCTCAGTTGCAGAACTGCTATTAAAGATATTAGATGATCAGTAATAGACAGCGTGCTCTCTATCAATCTATCTATCTTAGCCCTGGAGCGACGAACCGGAAGTTTATCTCGCGAGCATTTCACGCCCTCTCTTTCTCTCTATCTATCTGGCTATCTATCTATCTATCTATCTGTCTATACTAGCGAAGGAAGTACAGAATCGAAAAAAGGCACCAACCGACTTCATGATGAGCCGTTGCAGAAGAAGAAGAAGAAGGAAGAAGGAAGAAGAAGGAAGAAGAAGAGGGCGAGAACAAAATCACCCATTATGACGATCACCTAAAAAAAAAAACACACACACACAATCTATTCAATGTTGAAAAGAAAGGAAAAAATAAGAATAATCGTTCATGGTCATTGTCCCATGTTGAATAGAAGAGGCGGCCTTGCAACGAGGAAGCGGCCTATGAGTTGTTGGCATGGCCTCTCTCTCTCTCTCTCTCTCTCTCTCTCTCTCTCTCTCTCTCTCTCTCTGCAATATTGACCATCATCAGCCTATACCTTCCGAACCTCCTTCTTAACCCCCTCCCCTTAATTCTTCTTCTCTCTCCCTCGAGAGAGAGGGAGGCTGGAGAGAAGAGAAATGTAGAAGAAAAAAAACACTACTCTGTCTTCGTTAGAGACTGGATTCGTCCAGCCTCTATACTCGCCTCCTAATCCCTCTCCCTCCCTCCCTCCCTCCCTCCATCCCTCCCTACCATTCCCTCCCCTACCCCTATCCCAGTCAGCTCCTTCCCCCTTAGCCCCCCATTGCAAAGATGCCTAGCTGATATGTTCAGGCTTTGGTTAATGACCTTAGAATTAATATTACTCCATATATATATATATATATATATATATATATATATATATATATATATATATAATTAAAATTCCGACTGTCCGTCTCAATGTCCGCATATACGAACCCAAAAGACGAGCCGACGATGAAAAATTTCACAATGCAGAATATACTAGATGAGAAAGAGCAAAAAATGGATAGGCATCAAGACCTGTAAAAGAGAAATAAAACGGATACGGGATATGCCAGTGGAAATTGAACCCATATAGGAACGATCCCAGGATGCCTCGAAAAGGAACCTGGAAAACCTAAGACGCCAAAGTAGCTCCAGGACTGATGCAGAAGAGTGTGCTACTAGAAACAGCGCACATCGGTGAGAAAAGAGATGGACCCCTAAGGAGGCAGGATGCAACCCGGAACCCCACACTATGAAAACCACATAGTCGAATAGGATGACTGTGATAGACCAAAAGAATAAACAAACAAATAAGTAATTATAATATAATGATGATAATAATAATAATTCACCAAGAAAGTATTCTGCGACACAAGCAAAATAAAAATAAGTTAAATAAAAATAGAAATAAAAAAACACAGAAGTCATAAGTCTGCGACGTTTTTTAATCCTATGTGTTTTTTTATCATTTACTCAAGATTTATTTGTCCGCGTCAACGGAGAATCCAAATATAAATCACTATCCTTTTCATGGAATTTTTTCTTCACTTTTTGCCTCTCTCTCTCTCTCTCTCTCTCTCTCTCTCTCTCTCTCTCTCTCTCTCTCTCTCTATATATATTTTATTAATATATATTATATATATATATATATAGATATATATATAATATATATATAATATATGTATGTGTGTGTGTGTGTATCAGAATCTATGTAATTATTACTCTTCAGGCTTTATCTAATTCTACTTTACCTCCGAATACTCTTTCCTCATTGTTTTTGTTCTATGTCTTATGCTGCTCTTCAATCTATATTCAGTCTATACGCCAGACAGGACGGAGAGAGTATGAACTTCCAGATAAAAAAAAAAAATAATAAATAGATAAATAAATAAAAAATAGAAAAAATAAAAATTGCGTCCTTTTGCCTTTTTTTCTTGTTTACTGTGATTTATGGTGTAAATGTCTGTTCCGGCGGCGCAAGAAAGCCCCCCCTTGCCAAAAAGGTCTTTCAACCCCTTCTCACAGGACCAGAGACTTTTTCTTGTAACTTAAAGGGACTTGCCAGCCTTCATATGTATCTGAAGAAGTCTGTCTTAGTCTAACCAAACCACTGAGCTGATTAACAGCTCTCCTAGGGCTGGCCCGAAGGATTAGATTTTTTTTTTTTACGTCGCTAGGAACCAATTGTTTGTTTGCATGGTGTTCTAACGTTGCATCAAACCCATGGTCATTCAGCAACGGGACCAACGGCTTTACGTGACTTCCGAACCACGTCGAGATTCGTGAACTTCCATAACCTGAAATACACATCTCTCACAGCTCAGTGGAATGCCCGAGAATCGAACTCGGGGCCACCGAGGTGGCAAATCAAGACCATACCGATCACGCCACTGAGGCGCTTAGAAACCAATTGGTTACCTAGCAACGGGACCTACCGCTTATTGTGGGATCCGAACCACACCGAGAAATGAATTTCTAATCACCAGAAATAAAGTCTTCTGGCTCCACGTTGGTAGAGCGTGGAATCGAACCCTCTAGAGCACACCACGCACCTAGCAAACTAAATCCGAGTGCTCTGGAACTCAGTCGCATCTTTTGAATCTTTTGTGTAAATGCATCTACTAGTTATTATTCTATTAATTACATGCCTGAGCATTTAAAATTAGGCAACAACTAACTATACTACAGACTATGTAGTAGATTCGAATCAAGCGTGCATCGATGGCTAGGCCAGTACCTTACGACGCTCTTGATTGGCTGTTGATAAGCCAATATAGCCAATCACAGGGCTGGAAACTCTCAGTCTCTCTCGACAGTTCACGTAGGTAGGATGTATGTTCCACCTCTCCTGAGGGATACTTTTTCAAAAGTATCCCTCATGAGAGGTGGAGCATATATCCTACCTATGTGGACTCTCTCGAGAGAGACTGGGAGTTTCCAGCCCTGTGATTGGCTTATCGACAGCAAATCAGGAGCATCGTAAGGGACTGCCCTAGACATCAAATGCACGCTTGATGTGAATCTACTATAGCAGTATGTCCTCGCTTGGTTTCCAGAAAATATGCATTTTCATACTTTATTTTTAGTATTGCGAATAACACAAAATACACATTCTCTCTCTCCCCAAGTTCCTCGCTGGCCGAGTGAGTTGCTTGCTCGCTTACCGATTTGGTATCCCAAGTTCGCTCCCCACTCTGCCAACGTGGAATCAAGAGTAATATATTTCTGGTGATTAGAAATTCCTTTCTCGATGTTATATAGTTTGGATCCCACAGTAAGCAGTAGGACCTGTTACTTAAGTAACCAATTGGTTCTTAGCCACGTGAACATAGTATATAATCCTTCGGGCCAGCCCTAGGAGAGCTGTTAATCAGCTCAGTGGTCTGGTTAAACTCTCTCTCTCTCTCTCTCTCTCTCTCTCTTGCGCATTCTAGCATATTTGTGATGACCAAAAGAGTTTTAAAAAAATTGGGGCTGGGAGGGGCATGTTGGTAGGCAGTTGGGGTTACCTTACAGACCTTACATCTTGTTCGGGTTGCCCCAGGTCCCTCAGTGTGAGGCACCTCTAATGTCTACCAGAGAGTTGCTAGTACATCTTCCAGTATATTTTGCATCTTCCAATCTTGGATGGTCTGGGATGCAGCTTAGATATTTGTCGAGTTTATTCTTAAACACATCTACGCTCACTCCTGATATATTCCTCAGATGAGCTGGCAACGCATTGAATGACACTGCATTATCGATGCTGGTGCGTAGTGGATTAATGTCCTGTGTGCTTTCCTTATTTTTCATGGTATAGTTTTGGGTACTATTAATCTACCTCTGCTTGCTCTTTCTGATATTTTTAGCTCCATGATGTTTTTGGCTATTCCTTCTATCTGTTTCCATGCCTGAATTATCAGTAGCGTTCTCTTCTCCTTTCTAGACTATATAATTTTAAGGATTGTAGTCTTTCCCAGTAGTCCAGATCCTTAACTTCTTCTATTCTAGCTGTAAAGGACCTTTGTACACTCTCTATTTGTGCAATATCCTTTTGATAGTGTGGGTACCATATCAGATTGCAATATTCAAGTGGACTACCAACATATGTTTTATAAAGCATAATCATGTGTTCAGCTTTTCTTGTTTTGAAGTGCCGTAACAACATTCCCATTTTTGCTTTACATTTTTCCAATAGAATTGCTATTTGATCATTGCATAACATGTTCCTATTCATCATCCCCTATATGCATATAGCTTTCCTTCTCTGTCTCCATAATTTATTGATTCAAATTTATCAGAGTTAAATACCATCCTATTTACCTCTGCCCAATCATATACTTTGTTAAGGTCTCTTTGTAGCGCGTTCCTATCTTCATCACAAGTAATTTCTCTACTTATTCTCGTGTCATCGGCGAAACTACTCACTACCGAGTCCTTAACATTACCGTCTATGTCTGCAATCATAATAAAAAACAGTAATGCAGCTAACACTGTACCTTGTGGCACACCGGATATTACCTTGGCTTCATCCGATTTCTCATCGTTTGCAATAACTATCTGTTTTCTGTTGTGTAAAAATTCTTTTAACCATCTTCCTACTTTAGCCACTATATTATGTTGTCTAATTTTCTTCGCTAATATATTATGGTCTACCTTGTCAAAAGCTTTTGCAAAGTCTAGATAAACCACATCTGTTTCATTTCTGCTTTTCATATTTTTGTATATGTTCTCACGGTGGACTAACAGTTGGGTTTGTGTACTTTTTCCGGGTACGAAACCATGTTGTTCTATATCAAACAAATTATTTTTTATTAAATGTTTCATATTTTTCTTCATTACCCTTCCATACACTTTCATAATATGTGATGTTAGACTCTCAGGCCTATAATTACTTGCCTCTAGTCTTGATCCACTTTTGAAAGTAGGGGTAATATATGGTAATTTGTGCCCATCGTAAATCTTCCCTATATCTACACTTGGTCTTAATAATATTGCAAGTGGTTTTGCGATAGAATGGCTACTTTCTTTAACAAAGTAGCAGGGACACCATCAGGCCCTGCTGCAGCTCCATTTTTAATTTCATTAATAGTCTGCACAATATCAGCTTCATTAATATCTATGTCTGCTAAATATTCACTATTTTCATTCCTTACTTCTATATCATTATCTTCATTATCAATTCTAGGGGTGAATTCTCTCTAATATCGTTCTGCCAGTATGTTGCATATTTCCTTTTTTTTCATTCGTTAATCTCCCTTCAATTCTTAGAGGGCCTATTTCTATTCTTCTTTTATTCATCTTTTTTGCATACGAGTATAATAGTTTGGGGTTTTGCTTGATATTTACTAGGGTTTTTTCTTCCAAGTCCCGTTTTTCATTTTCTTTTGATTGTATAATCTTTTGTTTTGCATTTTCTATCTTACTTTTTAGTTCTATCACTTTCCATGCATTTTTTTCTTTTGCAAGACCTTTTTTCCACTTTCTGATTTTCTGGAACAAGATCCTTCTGTCTCTTGGTATGCATGACTGATGTTTACTTTTCTTCTTCGGTATATATTTATCCACTATTTTCTCTAATATTTTATATAATATCTCCGTATTTACCTTCATATCATCCCTTACAAAAATTTTATCCCAATCTTTGTTTAATTCTTCATTTATTTCTGACCATTTTATATTTTTACTGTAGAAGTTGTATTTTCCATATCCTTCCCGCTTTTTCATTTCTTGCTTATCTCTGTTTTTACTTGCTTTGGAATGACTGTTAATTCTATGACATTATGGTCTGAAATACTCGCATTATGAACTATTATTTCTTTAACATAATTCACCTCGTTCACAAATACTAGGTCTAAAGTATTTTCCTTTCTTGTTGGCAGGTGATTTATTTGTTGAATGTTGTATTCTAGTAGCATATCTAATAGCTTTTCGAATTGCCTCTTATCTTCTGCACTACTATTACTCTCTTTTTTATATGTATAAATACAACCACAATCTCCTATTCGTTCTTCCCAGTCTACGAAAGGAAAGTTAAAGTCTCCGGATAGGAGAATAGTCCAGTCCTTGTGATTTCTACATATATCATCCAATTTTTCTATTATTATGTCAAACTATTTAGTATTAGGGGGTCTATATATTACTATGTTCATTAATTTTTCAGATTCAAAGTCTACCGCTATTAGTTCACATTCTGAGTTACTATATTTCTCATATATTTTTCCTTGTTTTTTGTCTTTCCCATTTATTGTGGTTCCCCCTTGATTCCTATTTTTTCTATCTGATCTATAAGTTTGGAACCCTTTTATTTGATCGTCATTCCCAGTCTCTTAGGAATACCAGGTTTCACTTATATTCATTATATCTATTTTCTTTTCATTTTGGGTTAAATTCTTCTAAGTACTCTATTTTTCTTTTTAATTTACTCGTAACTAAACCCTGCGCATTCATCACTATGATGGTTTGCGTGTTTTCTCCTTCATTTAATATGGGTAATAATAAGGATTTTCCCATGTCTCTTTCCTGTTCTGGTATGTTGTTTTCTTCATTTCTAGAAATTCTGACATTAAAAAATTCAACTTTTCCACAATATTTGATCTTCCTTCATCATAATTATTCATTTTGTGTCTGAATCTGCAATTTTCTCCGTATCTGCAATATCCTCTTGCATTGTAAATACAGTATTTATCTCTTGAGCTGTATCTTGGAGCTGATGCTTGGAAATTCTTTGCTGACACACCATATTGCAGTGATGGCTTGCTTTTTTCCTTCACCTCATATTCTTTGTTCCTCTCTTTATTTGTTTCTTTCTCATTTTGAATTTTATTATTTGATTGATTATTTAATTGATTTTGATTCATGGCTACAGGGTGCATGTAATTACATTTTTTGTCGAACTTACATCCTTTTCCTTCTTTTAGGTTTTTGCATATTTTTGGAGTAGATCTCTGCAATCATCCTCATAGCCGTCTAGGTATGCACATTTACCATAGATTTCATAGTTGTGACATACCTTGGGATGTTTGTAGTAACATCTTTCTCCGAATCTGCAATTCCCTCTTTTCAAAAGGTTGAAGACTTTGTCTTTCTTGTCTATTTTTTCCTCTTTCCCGTCATTGTGTAGATCTGGGTAGAGCCTCTTCGGGATTTTCTTTTGTGTTGTCATGTCGTATTTTATTTCTTCGTATGTATGCTGCTTGATTGCCTCATATGTGGTATCGATGAGTATCTCTGCATCCATACTTTTATCTTGTTCTATGTTTTCCTTATTTTTTCTGTCATTTCAGTTTTGTTTACTTCTCTTCCGTTTTCCTCTTCTTCTTCTTCCTCTTGAGGGGGTAGAGGGAGGAAGAGACACGAGACTACACAAAACAAAGAAGAAAAACAGACGTGAGTGATCAGTGTTCGGTCCAAATGTGTATAGTCACATCTCTCACAACGTTATTTATCATCAGATATTCTCTCGCTCAATTCAGAGATCTTCCACAATACAATTTCCCCCGTAGGTGATTAGTGCCATCAGTGCATCTCACGCGGTGCATTGTGGGCATTACACAAGGTTCTCTGCAGCGTGCCTTCGGCCTTAAACATCTTATACTGTCCGCCCTCTCCTAATAATTGGTTCATTGTGAACTGCTTTGAGGTTTTCCGCCTTTCAAACCTTTAAACCTTTAACTTTCAATCTTTCTTTCAGCGCAAAATGACCCCATTGGTCCCAGTGCTTGGCCTTTTGGCCTGAATTCTGTATTCGAAATACATTTTCACAGCCGGCATCCAAATCTTCCCACCACCGAGACTTGAGCGAATGCCATTGCTCGGTATCCAAAATGGCATCACAGACGTCTATCGCATTTTATCGACACCATGGCGTCAACATCGTCTGTCTTCCCTGTGCAGCGTATTACATTATTGCCTGCTCAGGTGATGTTAAAAAAGGCGTACGCTGGAAAGTTTGGTTTGCCTGGAAAGTTCCACTGAAGTCTCTACAGATTCTGGAATTTACCACTCGACTTGGCAGCCCGGAAAAGGCTGACGACCAGTTTAGCATAAACAGGGAACCACTGATGGAAGAAAAACAAGTGTGATGAAGATTAAAACTAAGAATGTGTTTCCAAAGCTAGCAATTATCCTTAAGCGATAAGTTGTCTACAGTCCGCTGCGAGAATCTTGTTATTCTTGGTTCCCAAAATTGTAATTTTCCATGATAATAAAGACTATATTCTCACTGAGCAGAATATATACTTTTATCCAATAAAGATCGTAAATATATATATACATACACACACACACACACACACATATATATGTATATATATATATATTATCTATCTATATATATAATATATATATATATACTATATATATTATAGAATAGGATTAATAGATATATTATAATATACATGCATTAAGCTACAGATGTCCTTTAATAACCAATTCGCTCTACCTCAGAGAAACGGCTTCAATTTAAAAAAAATAAAAAAATGACATCTCCAAGTAGCAGCTTTTCTTATGACAAGAGTGATTTATCCACTGCAGTGGGTTTCCTCAAGAGGGAATCGGACTATTGTAAAGACGACATTCTTATCATTCCTAGTTTCCTACTGTAAAGTTGTAAACTCAGCGTTTCAGTCGCTCACCAGACACGGCAGAGTGAGGGTGCGTCCCATGCTTCCGGAAAGTGCTGCCAGCAGATGCACGATCCATGGCAAACTTTACCCTTAAAGAAAATACTGCTGAGGTTAGAGGGCTGCAATTTGGTACGTTTGATGACTGGAGGATGAAGGATCAACGTACCAATTTGCAGCCCTCTCGCCTCATTAGTTTTCAAGATCTGAGGGCGGACAGGAAAAGTGCGGTGCGCAGACAAATAGCCATCTCAGTCAATATTTTTCTTTTACAGAAAACTAAGACAAAAGTAGAGACCATAGTGTTGATTAAGAAAAAGACAAAATTGACAGGAATCCGCAACAGCAACATCAGCAAACAAAGGCCTGATTCAATTCTTGCAAAGCTAATAGTTTGATATAGAACATAGAAATTGAATTTATATATAAATAATGATTCGTGACCTCCTGTTGGTCAGGATCGCATTGGCATGATGTGTATCCAAGACATTCAAAACCATTAAACAGCAAACGTCGCTTAATATCAAATCCAAGCAACCTCGGAATAAACACCGAGTGATGAAACCATAATTATAGGCCCACGAAACTCCTGTGTTGTTGGCACCTATAGCTTCAGTAGTTTTTAAAATCACCTGTGCATCTGATGTCTAGGCCAGTCCCTTACGACGCTCCTGATTAGCTGTTGATAAGCCAATCACAGGGCTAGAAACTCTCAGTCTCTCTCGAGAGAGTTCACATAGGCAGGACGTATATTCCACCTCTCCTGAGGGATACTTTTGACAGACGTATCCCTCAGATATGGTCGAACAAACATCCTGCCTATGTGAACTCTCGAGAGAGACAGAGGTTCCAGCCCTGTGATTGGCTTATCAACAGCCAATCAGGATCGTCGTGAGGGTCTGGCCTAGACACAAACACCGATGCGAAAAGGACAAAGCAAACAAACTGGCTCTCTCTCTCTCTTTCTCTCGTATCCTCACCCCCGTAGGAGGTCATTGGACAATCCCTTCATACGAGACTTAAGGAACCAATCCGACGCCAAGCGTTCGACGACACGGGGGGTGTAACGGGGGGCGGGGGGGATGTTACCATAGGAACCTACTTGACAGCTATAGTACACAGGGCCGCTTTGTCCCCGTCGATGATCTGTTCAAGTGATCTGATATGACTTCGTGGGGAGGGGGGGGGAGGGCGGGACCTGCTAACCCCTCCAGAATAGGTTATCTATCTATCTATCTATATACGGTATATGAGTGTGTGCGTTTGCGCGCGCGTATGATTGTATATAAACAGGGTAACTGAAGAGCAAGATCTTTTGCCTTCCATTTAGGGCATTTTTAAGAAAACTACGTAAAAGGAAGCGAAACATTTAAAAAAAAAAAAAGTCTCAGTTTTACATTCAGACGCGAAGACTAAAGGGGTATGTAATCATTTTAATGCAAATGAAGGTCATTACATTTTGGTCTAAACCTTCAGGTGAGGAACAGGTGTCTAGGATGAACTCAGGTACTTGGAGAAAACAAGAGAGGCAATACTGACTTCTGTTCAGTGTCCCTTTTAAACTTCCTTGGAACATCTTGTGTAGAGGGGTGGGGGGTGGGGTGGGGATGTTTGTGAGAAGTGAATAGCCTTGATCCTAAAAGCAATATCATTCACCACTGATAATTGTATGAATACAGATTCAAGGAGATTTCAGTCACAATATATATATAATATATATATATATATATATATATATATATATTATATATATATATATAGATATATATATATATATATATATATATATTGTAAATGCGCTACCATCGGATCAATCAGTGCAATGAGATTTTTTTTTCACTTAGGCCCATAAAAATCTCAAATTTTCTTTTGGCAATTAATGACTAACTGATACAAATAAAATAAATGGCATTCCATATATTGGATTTGTTACGCAATATTCTACTCTGGTTTTGGTAAATTCGTAGACGCATTTTTTTCAGCGATATCATATGAAATGTTTACATTCAAGGATATGACTGACTCAAAGCTCAACAAAAAGTGGAAGCAAAGGGTGCTCGTAGGCAATTCCTTCTTCCTGTCTCCTTCCTGACTGTTATAAAAAGTCTTCACAGGTTTAACGTAGAAGGTATCCAAAATATGAGCTGTATAACAAAAATCACTACCTATAGTTTACGATTGTCAGTGAACTCCTCGCCATTCTGGCCCAGTCGTTGGAAGGAAAGTCAGAAGTGAAACTTAGAAACTGTAAGTAATAATGGTCGATGCCCTCACCTTGCGTTTTTCAAATACCGGAGTTAATCGTTGAAAGTTATTACTCAAAAGAGAGAGACAATCCAATTGCAATGACCTTTGTGTGTATTCAAATAGGGAAGGTCTTGGACGTAGCGATCTCATCCCCGGACACTTTCGGAGAACCAACAGGGTTTATCCTCCTGTGTGGTAGAATACTTATGGAATATCTCTCATTCGCTCTCTCTCTGTATACATACATACATATATATATTATATATAACAATAAAGAATGATGGAGGGTAACGACTGACAGATCTGACAGGAAAGTTAGGCGTGAGAAAAAATGGATGAGGTCAAACACAAAAATGAGAATGCGTAAACAGACTTCCGCGTCAAAGGTTGAAAGAGTCCGGCCATCGCCCAGAGGCAGGGGCCTCGCACTGGATGCCATAAACATCCCAAGTGAGACATTACGTCCTTGAGACCAAGAGGAAGCCAAACATCAGATGAAGCAATAATAACAACAACAGTGTATCCATGAAAATGAGAAATTTGGTAAATGTAGGCCAAAGTTACTGAGAGAAGCTTGCCAGTATTTAGTCTTCTTCTTCTTCTTCTTCTTTCCCACCGTTATCCCTACACTAAAGGGTCGGTTGCCTGATGCGCCTTTCCTTACAACATCAGGCATGGTTTATTAATTAGCAAAGGGCTTTTTACGACTGCATACCCTAGGTGTCATCAACCACAGTTGTTGGCGGTGGGCCTAGCCTCTTACTAAACAGTAAGATTGCAAGGCAACAGTTTAAACAGTTATTGACGGTGGGCCTAGCAGTTTACTAAACAGAAAGACTGCAAAGCAGCAGTTTCCACAGTTATTGGCGGTGGGCCTAGCCTTTTACTTAACAGTAAGACTGCAAGGCAGCAGTTTCAACAGTTATTGGCGGTGGGGCTAGCATTTTACTAAAAAGTCCACCTGCAAGGCAGCAGTTTCCACAGTTATTGGCGGTGGGCCTGGCCTTTTACTAAAAAAAGTACGACTGCAAGGCAGCAGTTTCCACAGTCATTGGCAGTGGGCCTATTTAATACTAACCTTGAAAGGTCAAGTTTGAACAGAAATAACGTCCCATAATGACAGGCAGCGCAGGTGTTGAAAAGAACGTTATTTTGAAGCCTAGATAATGTGTCGTTCTGGCCACTATCACAAATGACGGTAATCTTGCCACCGGGAAGACTGAAAAATTCACGAGTGCTGATCATTTCCGCATTCCGAGCGAGCAAAACATTTTGACATCTCAAACATAAATGTTTATGTTTATAGTTAAAGAAAACTACGTTGCTAGGTAGAAAATTCTCAGTTTTTTTTTCCTCTCAAAATGATTAGAGTTTTCACTGCATTACCCTACAAGGAGACCAGTTTCAACCCTTTACAGACGTATATAAGATTATATACAAACACATATATATGTATTGAAACCAGTGGAATTTCGGACACTTTTATCAACGTGGGACTTCTTAAGCGTATTTCCAGGATCCTCATTCCATTTAAGAGCAAAATCATTAGTTTCCAAACCGTAATAAAAGACTCAACCTGACTTCATATAACGAACAGGTTCCATGAGGCCATTATGTACAAAAAAAGGGGTTGCAATAAAGTCAAGTGATAAGTTCAAAAACTAGTGGGTCCTTATATATTCTTAATGTGATTGGGGTTTAATAATAATAATAATGGCTACAAAGAAAATAAGAGATCATCTCCAGAAGGAATATGGTGAAGGTTCAACAGACACTTATGGCCGGAGGCTATAAGTGTTCTTGTGGCTGGCTATAAGTACCGTTTTCGAATTTTACGGAACCTTTATACATGAATCTCTCTCTCTCTCTCACTCTGTATATATATGTATATATATTTATGTGTATATATGTGTGTACATATATATATTTATTTATGTATTTATATATGTGTGTATACATAATCGTTAAAAGCAATTACTTTACTGGTATCAACGAGTTTTTTCAGATTCTCCTGCGTCGATATCTTACGAAAAATACGGAGCCTTCCTTCTTCCATTCATTGTGACTACTGGTTTACAACCTGTCGTTTTTGACTGAACTGACTTTATGCCAGCACGGGCTCTTGCTCTAGATTTGCAATAACTTTGTATCTCCATGCATTGAAAGAACGAACCTCTTTTTTGGGTCGAAAGCTTTAGGTAAACCTAGTTTATGATCTACCTAAAAGTTATGGATATATATATATATATATATATACATACATACATACACACACACACACACACACACACACATATATATATATATATAAATATATATATATATATATATATATATATATTATATTATATATATAGATTAATATGTATATATATAGATATATATATAACGTATATATTATTATTATATACTACGTAATATATATATATATATATATATACATATATATTATATACATGAACACATACACACATATCTATTATATAAATGGGAAAACACATGTTTGTTTGTCTGTTTGTTCCAAGTGAACATCTTAACCAGAGAACTGATCAGCATGGAATTTGGCACAGAGGTTGAGCTAACATGGGGCTCAAACATAAAATAATAAGATTTTCTTAAATACATATATAACCCTCCCTAAAAAGTTATTACTTCTACCCCCTCCAGAAAGTAACTTTCTTCATTTCTGGGCTGATTTGTTTCAAATTTGAAATGTCGTAGGCTATTGGTGCTAAAACTGCATTACTCTAAAATAGGTATCATGCCATAGCCCCAATAGGGAGGGGGTGGTGACACTCCCAAAGTCCAAGTTCGGTCCCCAAAGGAAATGGGGCGACTGAGAAGGGTTGGGAAGGTAAGTGACATGTAAAAATAACCAGAAAATACGGATATTAAGTGTCTTATCCATTGAGTTTGAGGTCGCTGAGATGAATATTGACACCCCTGAAGCCCTTTAACTCCAAGTTCAGCCCTGATAGGAAGGGACGAGGTGAGAAAGGTAGGGAAGGTGGTGGCATATAAAAAGAACCGAAAACTCCAGATATTATTGTCTAATCCATAGTTTTCAAGGTCGCTGAGATGAATAGTGAAACTCCCTATGCTCTTTAAGTCCATGTTCAGCCCTGATAGGAAGGGCCGGGGTGAGAAAGGTAGGGAAGGTGGTGGCATATAAAAATGAGTGAAAAATCCAGATATTATTGTCTAATCCATAGTTTTCGAGGTCGCTGAGATGAATAGTGACACTCCGAAAGCCCCTTTAGGTCCAAGTTCAACCAAGATAGGAATTGGGGGTGAGAAGTGGTGAAGTATAAAATATTAAAAATACTGGGCAATGTAACTGAAGCAACTACCTCTGTGCCAAATTTCATACTGATCAGTACACTTGTGTAAAGACGTTTACTTGGAACAAACAAACAAACAGACGTGTTTTTCCATATTTATATAATATACATATGCAAGTATAACAGTGCAGAATTTGGTATGATAGGTCTCAAAATTGTTAAAGTACAGTATGGTTTTTCTGTTAACATATGGTATCAAATTTTACAAGGACTAAAAGTGGATAATTATACCGCATTACACCGCACATTAAGCATTGTAAAATTTGCAGTAATCATTATATGTTTGGAACTGATAATGTTTCAGACGTGTGATGACGAAGAAGAGGTAAACATTCGTCAAATATTGATTAAATTTTGGATTAGCTTTATGAATTAAAGGTTTATTGGATGATCTGAAGGAAATAAGTCACCTATGTCCCTCACTATCACTCAGTGCATCCTCTCGAGTCAATTCTCTCTACGTTAATATTTTGCGGAATGATTTTGTGGCAGAACAAGACTGTCTTCAGAGTGGAGAGCAGGCACGACCAGACTGCCTTAGAGGGCAGAGAACACCACCTGCCTCTAAGGGCAGAGGACCCCGTCTGTCTCAAAAGGCAGAGGACACCACCTGTCTCAAAGGGCAGATCCCCAACTGCCTCAAGGGCAGAACCCAGGCAGAGGACCCCGCCTGCCTCAAAGGCCAGAGAACACCACCTGCCTCTAAGGGCAGAGGACCCCGTCTGTCTCAAAAGGCAGAGGACACCACCTGTCTCAAAGGGCAGATCCCCAACTGCCTCAAGGGCAGAACCCAGGCAGAGGACCCCGCCTGCCTCAAAGGCCAGAGGACCCGCACTATCACAAAGGGCAGAGGACCCTCTCTGCGGCAAAGGGCAGAGGACCCCTATCATAAGATCATCTTCTCTGCCACATCCATTTTCCGTTCTCGGTCCTTCTTCATCGACTTCTTCTGGAGTCCGTAAACTATCTCCACTGTCGTATAAACTTTCCTTCAACCTCCACACTATTCCTCCTGTCACACTATTCCTAGTGACAAATTTCTCCAGTGGTCGATTTCGTTTGATTTTGTTTCATATTTTACTGTCGAAAACTTTCGACAGTAAATTATGAAACAAAGATTTTTGAAGGATATTTCCATGAGAATTAAAATTACACATATTTTGATTAATTCTATGAGAAATGCTCTTGGGAAATGGTATTAGTACTAAAGCTGCCCGTTCTCTAACACACGGTTGCCAACGGGTGGTACACGTGGTCCGTGAAAAAATTTTGATGGTCCGCAGAAAAATTGGAACATTATTTCAATTTTTGCTTTCTTAATCGTTTTCAGGCAACCCTGATACAAATTGCACAGAAGACAGAGAGCCCAGGGTTGCCAATTTAGCATTTTTAATGCTAGATTTAGCATTTTGGGCCGATTTAGCATTGAAAATTTGGATCTCAACTCCAAATAAAAAAACAGCTCTCCATCTTGTAGTAACGGCATTGAAGCCAAAAATCGACAAGCTCACTTCAAACAAGCAGGAACAAATATCACACTAAAATGTGTAATCCTTAAACTTCGTATTTTCAATTTTTTTTTAATACTTAAACTATAACTTCGTTATATTTAATAGGTGCATTTCACATTACTAAAATAAAAGATTTCTTATTATTATTATTATTATTATTATTATTATTATTATTATTATTATTATTATTATTATTATTATTATTATTATTATTATTATTCTTTTTAAAAATCTATATCAGTGGTGCGCCAAATTTAAAATTACACTTTAGTGGTCCATGAAAGTCTAAAAGGTTGGCGACCGCTGCGTCTAACGTATCCGTTAAAAACCAGGAAATATATATATATTTTTTTTTTTTGCGAATATTAACGTCGCGTTACCACCACCACCACCAAGAGAGAAAGAAGAAGAAGAGAGAGACAGCGAGGATTTGTATATTTCTCGCTTCTAGCAAAGAAATCTATTTGTTTTCAGTTTGCCGTCCTGCACTTGGATGTCTTTTGTAGTATTTAGTGGTTCTTGGTGGTACTGTGTTTTAAACGCCATTAGAGATCTGCTGCTGCTCCATTCAAAATTCATCTAATCACTTTGTTTACTTTTTGTATACACGTGAACAAAAAGTAATTTCGCCCCAGGCCAACGAGAGAGAGAGAGAGAGAGAGAGAGAGAGAGAGAGATTCCTCTCTCTGTACATTAGATACTAGTGTACCCATACAGTCTAAACGACGGTACTATAGATAAAATTGCAACGATGACTCCAACATACCTTGGCCAACCCAAAAGCCATTTCGTACCCTCGCAAGGCTCGAACCAAGGTACGTTAGGCTACTTATTGAAGAGGGAGACTGTCCTGAGGTGAACGACGGTAAATATGAACATGCAGTGTATGTACCATGTATATATATATATATATATATATATATATATATATATATATATATATATATATATATATGTGTGTGTGTGTGTGTGTGTGTGTGTGTGTGTGTGTACAAAATTCCCTATCTATCCCCAAGTTCACAATAACTCATACAAAAATTTTTTTTAAGGTGATCATTATTATCGCTCTCTCTCTCTCTCTTTCTCTCTCTCTCCAAGGCCAATTCCTATTTAGGCCCGACCTTCAAGCTGCGTAGGCATAACATCATCCAAACCAACATTAGAGGGTTACACAAGCCCTCCGTTAGGCCTATTCCATCACTGAATGCGCAAAATCTACATCTGGCACCCCTCATCTCTGTTTTTCATTAGCTAAAAGAACACGGTAAAACATACAACCAAATCTGATTTATTTCGTCTCCATCTTCTTTCAATTTGCTGGAAAATTCTATTAGTAAAACTACAGGACAAAACTCGGTTCGTCAACAAATGTTACATAATATCTTAGGCCTATTCGACGGAAGAACGAACAAGTGCAGGCCTCGCCCTCCTGTGACAGTAGAAATCGTTAGAGAGAAACAGTGGTATTTTCTCTGTTATTTAGCACTATTAAAGTACTCGTGTTACATCAATACACTTTACTTGGTAGGGAAATAAGGCCAGCACATGAAAAATATGTGCAGAAAAGCTATCTCAAAGTCGTAGTGGTGCTGTGAGAGAGGTCAACAAACCGGCTGGTTATATAAGGTGGCGTTAGGCCTAATATCGCAGAGGAAGAGAGGCGCGGAGTCGGGCGGGAGGAGGGTGTGGGGGATGGCTCGGTGACTGGAGGAGGAGTGTCTATTAATACCGGAGTCAATGTCCGACAGCCAAGGTCACTGCCATCGTCTCTTGTATAGTTACACTCACACACACACACACTCTCTCTCTCTCTTTCTTTGCTCTTTGCCACATCAGCTTTGTTGCGTTTTTTTTAAACCTCTCCCTTTAAACCACCTCGTATGTATGAAAAGGGAAGGCAGCACTTTTACCGGAGAGGAAAGGCGTTGGGTTTCATTCATGATTTTACTAGACTCATGCTGTCTGTCATTCATTTCATGGGTTGCACGCGAATTCGAGCGGAAGTGTTTCTAACCTCTCCAACGAAAAATGTTTTTCTTGAGCATTGATCTCTCAACCCAGTGCCAAATGCTCATAAAATTATTTTAGTCTATGTGATGTGTGTGTGTGTGTGTGTGTGTGTGTGAGCGAGGTGTTCATACATAAACTCGAGATGACACTAACTACTGTCTGCATTTCTACCAAGACACCACAGAACATGGTGGTTATGGCTGATTGACTGATTGATTATGAAATTTAGGTCTTGAGGACTAAGCGCCGGAATCCATGCTATGGCTGATAAATAACTGCTAAAATATTCCCGGCAACGCCTCGCTATAAAAATAAATATCAAAACCGCCGTGATGATACTATAGGAACTATTGTAAAGCAGGCACAGAAAGATTTCAGAAACTGGCAACGCTGTCCTTAATCAGTTATAGTACTAATAATAATAATAATAATAGAAGACAACTTGAGGGGGATTTGAAACGAATAATATTAACTGCTATACACTGTTATATGATCAATATATATGTTGAGAATAACTATCCATTGATTAAATTATCATTCAGCAGGAAAAATCAATATGGGGATAGTGGAAAAAAATTACTTGCCAAGGATGCTCTATCCCGCAACCGGCCCCGTTTATCTTATTCTCCCTTTCCATTGGCTTCCCGTCCCTTCGGCTTCCACCAATCGGAGGAAACTGCTATGGGAGGTCACGGGGACCAGACGAGTCATAAACACTTGTTAATAACTATTCCTTTCTTTTATGACTCTCGCTTCTTTGGCAGCAGACAATAGTGTGCGTCTACTACTTAAGTGTTATTCACTGACGCTATGGGTCTATTACGTGGTACTAGGGACAACGTGTAGAAATGTTAATCTGTATGGATATGTATAATTCTGTATCGCGGGAATATAATCATGCAGGTACATACATACAACAGTAAATAATACATACCCAAAATGTAGACACTCACGTGTGTGTGTGCAATACTAGGCGCCTAGTCTAGAAGCGTGCCACGAAGTCCTGAGCAAGAGAGAGAGAGAAGGAAGAAGATGCCACGAGACGAGATCGAGAGAGAGAGAGAGAGAGAGTAGCCGTAACTTTTTTATCTCTCGGGAACGTAGGTGAAAAAAAAAAAGCTTAATTCTTTTTGGTAGCAATGAAACCCTAGGACCACTCCTATCCCACCTCACCCGACAGGCCTTCACTCTTTTAAGGTCAATGCCCTCCCACCGTGTCTCTCTCTTTCTCTCTCTCTCCGTACTTTAGACGCACATTCATTTACACTCTAATTCAACATTGTATTAAAATTATGTCTTTCTAGTAAAACAGGCATTCTTTGTAATTTCTAATTCCCAGTAGTTACATATAATAGGATATACATATATATTATATTAATAAACACACACACACACACACACACACACACACACACACATATATATATATATATATATATATATATATATATATATATATATATATATATATATATATTGATTTTTGTTTATTTTTTCTTATTTCTGGTGGGTTTTTATGTCATCCTATTGGTTTACGTTTATATTCTTCAAATCTATTATCTCTTAAAAGGTCTCTGCTTTTGTTTTGGGAAGCTCTCTCTCTTTTTTTAAGTCTATTTCTGTTTTTTTCATGTCTCGGCCTTTTTTCTGCTGTTTAAGTCACTCGCTGTTTTATTTACGTTGCTTTTTTTCCTCCGAGAGAGAGAGAGAGAGAGAGAGAGAGAGAGGAGAATGAGAGAGAGAGACGAGAAGGATGAGAGAGAGAGAGAGAGATATTTTAGCCTCTTCTAACTCATATCTATGTTATAATTCAATTTTTTTATGGTCTCCAAAGGATATAATCATTGATTATCTATCTTCGTCTTCTCACTAGACTTCTTTTGTTTCTTGCTGTCTTACACCTGGTTATATGATAATTCGAAAGCTACGTAGTTACTAAGTACCTTTTTGGCCTGTTCTGTATGGGGGTCATGCTGTATGAGCCGCAGCCCATTGAAACTTTCAGCCACGGCCCCGTGGTGCCCTGACATAAAGGTAGCGTTGCCAGATGCATGATCATGGCTACCAACATATCACTTTGCAGCCCTCTCGTCTCGGTAGTTTTTAAGATCTGGTAGTGGGGGGGGGGGGGAGAAAAAGTGCGGACGGACAGACAAAGCCGTCACAATACTTTTCTTTTACAGGAAACTAAAAAGGAACTGACTGAACTTTATATGCTCATTTCTATTTGATGTGACATTTATAGCATTAGTTGTCTGTTGGATCTGCGAATTTTGTAGCCTAGGTTTTCTTTTTTTTAGCTATATGGTAAAAGCTAAATTCTTCATAGGCAAAGATATATCTTTGCGAAAAGAATTTCTGCTCGTATCACATGCAAGCGAAAGGCCTGTCGTATACCTGGTTATTTCAATTAATTTGTTTGTTTGTATGGTGTTTTTACGTTGCATGGAACCAGTGGTTATTCAGCAACGGGACCAACGGCTTGACGTGACTTCCGAACCACGTCGAGAGTGAGCTTCTATCACCAGAAATACTAAACATCTCTCACTCCTCAATGGAATGCCCTAAGAATCGAACTCGCGGCCACCGAGGTGGCAGGCCAGGACCATACCGATCACGCCACTGAGCGCTCTCAATTAGTTTACTGCTAAACTTGCAGAGAAATTTTCTACTATACAGCATCCATAAGGAGATGTGGCGTTCGGTACAGTTTCTCATTTTGTAACCAAAAGATTCCATTAATATTTCCCAAATCCCCCCCCCCACAAAAAAAAAAAAAAACATTCCCAACCATCACGACAAACCCTACCACCACCTTAGCACCCTCTCACCCATCCCTTAAATGCCCATACTATAAAGGAAACCCATTTCTCTAAAGCTCCTTGGTGGGGCGAGGGGGGGTAAGTAATGTTAACGATTATGGGAGTCGTTACTTTAGATGACAAAAAAGAAAAAAAAAAAGGGCGGGGGTGGGGGGCGTGTCACAGTGTGGCTTCGTGCCAAATAATGGCTCTTTTCAGTCCCATTTAGACGGCGATCACTAAATTGGTACAATAAATCCTAGTACCAATAATAATAATAACTCGTAATGTAAAAATATGAATTATATAAAACGCTGTCAAGTATGCAGCTTACATGTGCGCGCAATTGATTGCGTACGCAAGTATATACGAGCGACGGTCAACGATAACGCCAATCGCTCCCGGACAGCAGGGTATATACGCAGAAATATTTGGGCATAAGACCCAATCTCTCGTACAGGCTATGAATGGCAATGATCAGCCTTAACCACAACTACAACCTCCCCTCTTGAATGCCTCGCCTCCTTCCTACCTGCCTTCCCCTCGGTGCCCTCTTCCGTGACGGGACAAAATCCCCATGTTTGGTATGCATTCAATGCTTTAATAATCACCATATACCCTCTCTTTTAGACTCGCAGGTTGATAGTAGAGCTCCTTGCTCGCTAGTCACAACTGAATGGCCGGTTTTTAATTGATTTATACAGACTTCTAGCATTACGCCAAAAGCACTGGGGCAACTAAAGCCATTCTGCGCTGAGACGGAAATTGACAGTAAAAGGGTTGAATGATAATATGAACGGTGGTACAGTAAAAGGAATGAAAGTAGTTGCAGCTAGGGGCCGAAGGGAAGCTGCAAAGCACCTTAAATAATGCCTAAATTGCACCGAATGAGGTGCACTGACGACACTAACCCCCTACGGGGTTCAAAATCTGTAGACCGAAATAAGTTTTAGACAACTGTATAGTGTGGAGAGAGAGAAGAAGAAGACAGAAAATTTCATAAGAGTGTCCACTGCTCAGTCAAAATGCTTGCCATCCAAACCGGAAGGCCTCGACGACGTAGTCCTCGTCCTTTACTGGGATCCAACCATTCTTAAAACTCTCTCTCTCTCTCTCTCTCAAACACGCACTGAGCAAAATTCTAAGACACCTTTTTTCTCAAAGTTGCTTCACGTAACTTGAATGTAGCGATGAAATGTCTGTCTCAGACTGATGATTCTAACTTGAGCGAAAGAATGAGAAATTAGGAAAAAAATGGTTATCTAATATTGCTCTAAAATGTTGTATGATATCTTTTGCGAAACCCGAGAAGCTTAAATGTAAAGAAAGAAAGGAAGAAGAAGAAGAAGAAAAAGGCGACCGGCAGAAAACAAAAGGCCCTCTGTACACAGCCACTATAATGTATATAGTGGTCCAAGGGCACTGCACGAGATATAGGGGCGAAGTGGATAGGGGCCCTAAAAGTTCTTGACAGACGCCCTACAGGGCAAGGTCAGGCCCGACACCAGATGGCACTTATCTCGGCCTATACAGAACAGGCACTGAGGAGATGATGGCAATGGGGCCCTTGTATTGGGGCGGCTTTCAAGTGCAGCTGCGTAAGTGCTTACACTCCTCTCGCATAGAGTGTCTCTGCTTACTTTACCCTCACACACACACACACACACACAGCCTCGGATCAAGTGGTTCTTCTCCCTCTGTGGAGGATTATAGTCTCTAGGTCCGATCGTTTGTAAGGGTCAACTTTTGACAGCCAGGGTTCATTGCTGAAATTGAAATGCTCCGGAGGTAAGCGTTGGTTTGGCCCTCAGCGATCTTTACTAGTTGTGGGGTTCTCCTCTCGCTCCTTCGCTGCCTGCCAATGCCCCTTTGAGCTTCAATAAACTCTGATTGCTTACGAATTATGACGTCGGCTGTTTGCCGAGACGTATGACGCTACAACAAAGGGGGCTTTTGTCAACAGGCTCCGTTACCCGCCGGCCGGGTTCTGCTGAGTGATAATCAAATCACCTGTTGGGCTGGGTTCCTATTTCCTATCAGTCATATGTTAGTAGCAATTATTTCTTGCGTTAATCTCTCAGTGAGATGTGAGTTCATTGTGAAGTTTGGTTATTTGTGGAATGCAAACGTTAGCATTTAATTATTCCCAACATGCGCGAACTGCAACCACTTTCTGGGCCCAAATGTTTGTAAGACCGAATAATACGTCAAGGGAGTTCCTTCTGCATGAAAAAACGTCTTATATATGTATGTATGTGTTAAATAGAGATGAAGTGTCGAACATTACTGAGTAACAGAAGTCGTAGTTTGGGATTAATTTGAATATATAACGCCACCTCCATATTCTCTTGTGACGTTCAAAAGATACCCGAAACCTGATGGAGAATGTAAGCAAGGACGATACTATCTATCAAAAATGTCTCATTTCGGTAAAGGAGAGATTCAGCGACAGATATAACAACAACAACAACAATATTGATGATAATGATATTGTGAATCTTTATAATGAAACAGGAAATGCAATGCCAGTTACTCTGATAATATTAACGACAAAAGTACCCATGCCAAAGTAGTAGTAGTAGTAGTAGTAGTAGATCTCCTTTCTTCCCTCCCAGAACAAAAGGTCAGTCACCCCAGATCCTGAGAGAGAGAGAGAGAGAGAGAGAGAGAGAGAGAGTAGAGGGAAATTCTGCCCACGTGGATATGCAAATGAGGGAACGTGGAATCCTCTGAGCCGTAGAGAGGCCTAAAGAAGTAGATAAATGAATAATTAATAAATCAAGATAACTTGGGGGAAATAAATCTATAAGTGGTTTATGCTGATAAGTAAGAAAAGCGTAATTAAACCCTGCTCTCAGTACAGGAGACAAGAATGGAACTCAGAGAGAGAGAGAGAGAGAGAGAGAGAGAGAGAGAGAGAGTTACAAGGATCAGGATGTCTCAAAGACTTGTTAGTCCATCCGAGGAGAGAGAGAGAGAGAGAGAGAGAGAGAGAGAGAGAGAGATAGTAAACAACCAGCAAGGATAACAAAAGAACGTAATAAGATATCCTTTTCAGAGAGAGAGAGAGAGAGAGAGAGAGAGAGAGAGAGAGAGAGAGAGAGAGAGAGAGAGAGAGAGAAATTTGAAGAGGAGGTTGACCCTGTTAACAGATGACACAAACTCCAAGATAAAATACAAACTAGGTGACTGGGGGTAGACTCGATATGTAGTAGTGTTTCCCATTTAATGAAACGTGGTACCAGGCGTGGTAGTACCAGTAATCCTCTAAACAAGAATAATAAACTCTTTTACCTCAGCGCCATAGGCACAACATCAATCATCCCGTCAGATGGGGGTAACAGTTATATGCGGAAGACGTGAGCATTATGTTAGGCCTGGGCTGGTTTACTTGGGTCAGAATTCTGTTCCCATGCTATCAGATCAGCCACACACCTGCAGAACGACCTACATAAATGCCAAAAGTAACATATGTGAACATATGCACGTATATATATATATATATATATATATAATATATATATATATATATCATATATAATATATATATATCTATATATATAATATATAATATATATATATTAGATATTAAGATATAAGATATATATAGTAAGTATATATACATATAAGATATATTATATATGTCATCGGGATTCATATACGAGCATTAAACTACGAATGTCCTTTAATATCTAGTTCACTGTGCGTCCTGAATTCTTGGTTCCGTGGTTCGACCCCATGAGCCGACGAATTTCTTAGCGACTAAAAAAAAATTCCCCTTCGGTTAACATATGCGAAAATATATTAATTCCGAGGTAGAGCGAATTGGATATTAAAGGACTTTTGTAGCTTAATGTTTATATAAGGAGATCATAAAAATGCCAAAGTATAGAAAGTAAGTACTATATTTCAAAGACTGCTGTCTCTCTCTTCAGGTAGGTAGTGAATAACAAAAGTTACAGAAAAGGCAGTATTTATACCATGAGATCCATCCACAGGTAGCAGTTTTAGGTCACCCCCGCTGATAATTTCTCTTTCATCTTCTTGAGCGTTGTTTGAAGGAAGATTTTATCTATGATATCTGAATTCCAGGCACCCTTTGAGATGTTCATTACCTGTCTTTGTTTACCAATTTCCTGGATGTTCAACATCCGCACTTCACCGAGAGAAAGCAATTCCTAGGGAATATGTTAAATGACCAATTCGCTTAAGAACATTTGAACCCCGAGGGTTGGTACTAAACAGAGATTCATCTACACTGTTTTGCCATGATTAGTACTAGCCCTTGGGGAGTCGAATGTATTTTACTGAGTTTAGTAGTAGCCCGTGGGGGATCAAATGTCCTTAAGTGCACTTGATCCCAAAATGGCTAGCACTGAACACGGGAAAACACATTTAACTCACAATGAACTAGTACCAAACACGGCGAAACAGTGTAGACGAATCACTAATTCGTAGTGTTTAGTACTAGCCCTAGAGTATCAAATGTTCCTTATCACATACACACACACACACACACACACACACACACACACACACACATATATATATATATATATATATATATATATATATATATATATATATATATATATATATATATATATATGTCCATGAAAAAAGAGGAACTACTAACATAAGCCTTGACTGGTCTACAATATAAATGTCTCTGTCACTGTGCTCAAGGTTAACTAAATCAGTTGTGCAACCTTAGTTAGATTAAGTTAGGCCTATCTGAAGCGTTGCGTCACTCTGTTCCCTTATCGAGCATAATATCATCGTAGTCTTAACACAACAAACCAAGGGACCTTGACGGCCGGTGCTGAATAGGAAGTGAGAATTCCTCGCTAAACAAACTCTTTCTTACATGGACCAAACCAAACACCACCACCATAGACACTATTTTCGCAACCCTCTCTCTCTCTCTCGTGAGTCGTGACCTTCATTCACCACTCTATTTATTTTCAACGAAACCAAGACCCCTCATACGTGGCAACCAAATTACAAATTCATATAGATTTGTAATTTATAGTCCTGAATACGCCGTCAGTAGGCGAGGAAGCGTTCCTTCAAGTGTAAGAAGTGTATGGGGAGAAAGACGAGTAGTTCATTTTCCCCTATTCTGAAAATAATGCCATTGGCTTCTAAAGAAGTATAGGCATATATATAATATATATATATATATATATATATATATATATATATATATATATATATATATATATTGTGTGTGTGTGTCCTTTGGCAGACTGACAGACATGAGAAACATGAGTGTACAAGGAAGGGTCGTATAAATGACAGATATGGATTGTAAATTAAATAAGTACCTAGAATCCAACACACCTGGAGAATGAGTAACCTTCCCAAACAAAACATGGGTACAATTTATTTACATATTCATCACGTTCCAAATTTTCGTGATTCAGTTATACAATGTGCGTTTGTGTGTCTGTGCATTAGTGTGTATATATATTGATACTTGAAGTCACATGGCATTAAACTTGCCCAGTGTGATTCAAGAGTTTCCTGATCAACTCATTATTCAGCGAATCGGATATATTGGCTCAGTTGCGTCATTAGATTCAAAGTAAAAAAAAAAAAAAAAAAAAAAAAAAAAAAAGACGATAAAAAACACGAGAAAAGACAATCAAAAATACAAGTTTGAGAGAACATATCGCAAATCGACCATACTTGGCGCTTCCCTACGCGTATAACATCCAAGGCTGCGAGAACTCCGATGTGGTACTATGGCAACGACTCGGCTTTGGTTAAAAATTGGCAACAGATGGACGATAGGATTTTATCTATTTTATTCCATTTTATTGTTTTGGTAGTCACTCTTAACAGGAAAACAGTGGAGAAGAAGTATATGAAAATAACAGCTTTCCTTGCACGAAAAAATACTCTTGGATTTCAAAATGAGACTACTCAAGTAGCAGCCTTTGAACCCTGTTATAGAAACAACTTAAAACACTGGATTTCTCACTGAACTTCGCAGATAACTGTGCAGTCATCAGGATCTATTTAATTCCATCCATTAAATTTATTTTATTCATTTTAATGATAATAAAAAGAAGATATCTCTTAAGGTGAAAGTGGTTTAATGATCATAAGACTAATACACCAGAAGCTTCGTCATCGAGTGTAATGCCTTTAAAAGTTTACACCTCTAGATTCTGGAATAAAAGACATTCAAAAATGACTAGAGCTTTGGGGAAAATGTCTGCCCTAACTCCCTAATTCCCTCTGCTCAAATGAGAACTGCAGATTCGGTCTGATTTTCATTTTCATGTCACCATCAAAACACATTCTTCCGCACCTGCTACGAGAACGTATGACTATTTCTTAGATGTCATTCACATTCATAGATCAATGAAGGACAATAATAATTTACTCCTTGATAGACTATGTGATCACGTCATGGACTTACTTCATACAAAACAATTAACACACATTCATACGATGACATTTTGTTTTTATCGTTACTGATATAAAATACATTGAACATAATCGCAGTAACGCCGGTCCAAGATCAAAATAACTACCCGAAAATACTGTTAATTACTTCACTAATATACCAATAACTTACATCTTTACACACACACACAATATATATATATATATATATATAATATATATATATATATATATATATATATAGGAAAAAATGTGTTAATTAGACGAAAATAAGTACTTGCCACTATAGTAAATTTACATCAACCGTGCATCTGATGTCTAGACCAGTCCCTTACGACGCTCCTGATTGGCTGTTGATAAGCCAATCAAAGGGCTGGAGCCTGGAAACTCCCATCAGTCTCTCTCGAGAGTTCACATAGGGGAGATGAATGTTCCACCTCTCCTGAGGGATACTTTTGAAAGAGGTATCCCTCAAGAGAGGTGGAAGATACATCCAGCCCGTGTGAACTCTCGAGAGAGACTGATGAGAGTTTCCACCCCTGTGATTGGCTTATCTACAGCCAATCAGGAGCGTCGTAAGGGACTGGCCTAGACATCAGAAGCACGGTTGACGTGAATCTACTATATAGTTAGTTACTTTTCAAGATTTTCCTCTGGATTCAGTTGATGTGTGTGTGTGTGTATGAATAATCACATTTCCATCTCTCGTGAATCTCACTCCTGGACATACTGTAATTAGTAAATCATCTCATTAAAGGACACAGCTGCCGGATAAATATGATCGGACGAAAAAAAAAAAACGAAGTTATTTGCATATAAATTTCACTTAACGTAAACTTACCTAAAAATGGGAAAAAAAAATCTGGCATCTAACATCGGATTCAGCTGGGGGGAGGAGGAGGAGGAGGAGGTTCAACGCCGTACGTAACCTTGGATGGCATTTCGGAGTAGTTATTTCTAGTGATAGCTCCAAGGGGAAGAAAAAAGCGATGCCTAATCCAAGTATTTCTTTCAAGGTCTTGGCTCGTATAGGCCTCGCGCCCCTGGTGACTACTACCATTCCTGCCCGTGGGAGGAAGGCCTTGGCATAAGGCCGATATGTCACAATGAGACAGAGAAAAAGAGCGTTAAAAATATATAGACGGTTGTGATAGGGAAAAAGCGTCAACATCGTTGGTGTTTTTTTGCAACGTTTCCACACACAAATACACACACACACATCTACTGAGCTATAGTCGTTCAAGGAATGGGAAAAGTTCAGTGACCTGCAGGGTAGGGGTTGGGGGTTTGGGGGGGGGGGGGTGGGGGGGGGGGGTTGGGGGGGGGGGGGTACAGTGGAGGGGGACCCGGTCCCTAAAAAATTTGTCCTGGTCAGTGACCTCCTCGTTTGCGAGATTAATTATTTATCAGATCGTTGAATTTAGTTCGTAAATATGAAAGTTTTGAATTAACAGATAGTCAAGTGTCATCATTTTGTAATACATTTACAGAATATATATATAATATATATATATATATATATATATATATATATATATATATATATATAGTGTGTGTGTGTGTGTATATATATATATTTACATATATATATATATATTGCAACAAATCACTGTAGACGTGTGATGATCATATATGCATACAGCCAGGAGAAGGGTGAAATGAAATGACTTGAACCGAGCGCTTTCATGTATTTCTACACCTCATCAGGGTTCAGGTACAAGTGCCAAGAAAACAAATACAGAGTCACAAGAAGACTTCGTGGCAAGACAAATGATGCTAAAAAACAAACAACGCTAACAACTACCAGACAGTTCTAATACCTAATAGCCTACTTGTTTTAAAATACCCTTCGTTAAAATCTCATCAACTTTGTACAAACCTAGGCTGATATTCAATAAATTATCACAGTCTTGTTTAATTATACATGATTCTATTAAATTTCTTTTCACCAAATCTCTACAAAACATAATTTCCTTTGAGTCTGTCCAGTTAATACCATGATCACTATTATTCATATGCACAAATAATGCATTTGACATATTACCAGTTCTTACATTATATTTGTGCTGTTTTAATCGAACTGCCAATGTCTTTCCACTTTGTCCCACGTAAGTTTTATTACAATTTTGCACGGAATCTTATAAATACAACCTGTTCCATTTCCAGGTGAATTTCTTATCAGCAAGTTTCTAATAGTTCCTAGAGTTTTGAACACAACATTAATACCTAGTGGTTTGACTTGTCTCGGGATGTTATTAAAGCAAGTATAAAAAGGAAGCACTAAAAGGTTTTTATTTTCGAACTTTTCAGTTTTTGTCAATCCATAAAACGTTTTTCGTGCCTTACAATAGGTGTTTTCAATAAAACTGTTTGGGTACCTCAAATTGCCAGCAATTTCACGTATCTTGTCAATTTCATGATCTAAAAATTCGGGGCTGCTGACCCGCAGGGCCCTTAAAAACATAGCAGAAAAAACAGCAGTCTTAGTTCTAAAAGGATGGTTTGAATAAAAATGTACATAAGAACAGATATTTGTGGGTTTCCTATAAACAGAAAATTTGAACTTTCTATCAAATCTATGTACCAACACATCTAAAACTATCAAAATATAAACTATCAAAATGGCTTGTTGAAATACTTACACCACTAGTGGGGACGGTCTCGGGATGTTCTCTCGAAAATAATGTAGATTTTATCAGTCGTCTTAATAATTTTAACCCAAATTATGACTTTATAATGGTGAGTTTCGACGTTACTTCTCTTTTTACAAAGGTGCCAATAGATGACCTGTTAGAGTTTCTGGAGGATGAAATGAAAAAACATGTGTTCATATTGCCACACAAAACTTTAATAGAACTTATAAAATTGTGTATCAAAGGTTGCAAGTTTACTTTTAATGGTAATTATTATGAACAGAAATTCGGTATGGCCATGGGAAATCCTCTTTCTCCTATACTTAGCAATCTATATATGGAGTTTTTTGAAAGAAAATATTTACCGAATTTATTGCCAAGAGGTGTGTTATGGATAAGATATGTGGATGACATCTTTTGTTCATGGCCAGTGAAAAAGAACGTAAACAACTTTCTTAGTAGACTAAATGCACTAGTGCCCTCCATAAAGTTCACCCTTGAGAGTGAAGAAGAAGGAAAATTGCCATTTTTAGATGTGTTGGTACATAGATTTGATAGAAAGTTCAAATTTTCTGTTTATAGGAAACCCACAAATATCTGTTCTTATGTACATTTTTATTCAAACCATCCTTTTAGAACTAAGACTGCTGTTTTTTCTGCTATGTTTTTAAGGGCCCTGCGGGTCAGCAGCCCCGAATTTTTAGATCATGAAATTGACAAGATACGTGAAATTGCTGGCAATTTGAGGTACCCAAACAGTTTTATTGAAAACACCTATTGTAAGGCACGAAAAACGTTTTATGGATTGACAAAAACTGAAAAGTTCGAAAATAAAAACCTTTTAGTGCTTCCTTTTTATACTTGCTTTAATAACATCCCGAGACAAGTCAAACCACTAGGTATTAATGTTGTGTTCAAAACTCTAGGAACTATTAGAAACTTGCTGATAAGAAATTCACCTGGAAATGGAACAGGTTGTATTTATAAGATTCCGTGCAAAAATTGTAATAAAAACTTACGTGGGACAAAGTGGAAAGACATTGGCAGTTCGATTAAAACAGCACAATTATAATGTAAGAACTGGTAATATGTCAAATGCATTATTTGTGCATATGAATAATAGTGATCATGGTATTAACTGGACAGACTCAAAGGAAATTATGTTTTGTAGAGATTTGGTGAAAAGAAATTTAATAGAATCATGTATAATTAAACAAGACTGTGATAATTTATTGAATATCAGCCTAGGTTTGTACAAAGTTGATGAGATTTTAACGAAGGGTATTTTAAAACAAGTAGGCTATTAGGTATTAGAACTGTCTGGTAGTTGTTAGCGTTGTTTGTTTTTTAGCATCATTTGTCTTGCCACGAAGTCTTCTTGTGACTCTGTATTTGTTTTCTTGGCACTTGTACCTGAACCCTGATGAGGTGTAGAAATACATGAAAGCGCTCGGTTCAAGTCATTTCATTTCACCCTTCTCCTGGCTGTATGCATATATATATATATATATATATATATATATATATATATATATATATATTCTGTAAATGTATTACAAAATGATGACACTTGACTATATATATCTATATATATATATATATATATGATGATAGATATATATATATAGATAGTATATATATATATATATATATATATATATACATATATATATATATATATATATATATATATAATATATATATATATATATATATAGTCTTATAATGTAAGTTTTGTAATGCAATTATAATTTTGGTAATATGATTAATTCACTTCAGAAACTGTGTATCATGTTATAAAATGTATGTTTTTGTGTTCAGATTCCCACATTTAAAGATAACACATGTTAAGTAGTGTAACTTTTCATTTTTAAACATACATAAGGCGGAGAGAGGAAAAAGTAACGTAAGACAGAGAGAAAGAGTAAGGTTGTTATTCACATCTCGAGAAGGCCTGAGCAAGCTGATTTCTTTATCCACGCAAACACGCGTAGAGAACCTTCCCTACAATGATGTTATTCATGTTTAACATAGAGAGATGACGTAATATGTTTACGTCTTGAACTAGATGCTAATCGCCCATACGCTTATGGGGATAGAGAACGATTCATTCGATTCTGAGACCTAGCCACTGGCGTGAGGGATAGGATCTCTCTCTCTCTCTCAAAGCTTCTCTCTCGTGCTCGCTCGTTTGCGAGGCTGTTTCATTAACATAAATGTAACTCACATTAATTTTGTATTTGAGCTAGTCACTCCTATAATTCTTAGTAATATATATGTTGTTTGTGGAATCTGAACATAGTATTATTTCTGTTAGTTTTGTGAAGGCGCCCACGAAAGTGTAAAAGAGTGTAACAGGCCTTTCTCTTGAGTGAGAAGCAGCAGCTGCATATACAGGTATTTTTCAAATGTTTTGAAGTGCACTTCGAGGTTTTATTTTACCATTGGATAAAATTATCATTTTCAATACATTTTTCTTTTGCTTTGTTCTTTTGACATATCCATTTTTATATGCTTATTAGTTTGTACTGTCAATGCTTTAATTGTTTTCATATTATGCATTATTTTTTTTTTGCATTGTCTTTATTTTGTTTAATTAGTTTGAATAATATTCTATTGTGTAATTGTTTGAATCTAACACTTGCAAATTAATTTGTATTTAATTCAATTTCATTTCAAATTTAATTATTGCTTTATGATTTAATTAATTTTCTTGATAAACTTTTATTTAATTTTGCTTCATAATTAATTCAAGAATTAATTAAACTTTTGTTTTCAAGTAATAACAATTTCCCTGAGATTGTGAATTTCACTTATAAATTTTGAATTTAGAAATAAAATTTTTATATTTAAAATTTATATGAGCATTTTATTTTTTTTGGTTCCCCATCAGTATTATATTTTATTTGGTTTAGGTAGAAATGTAGAGTGGTAAATGTGCCGTTTCCCTCAAATGTATCAGAATCAGGGAAATGCTTAGATTTGAAATTGTAGGAGTGATGCCCTTTAATTAAGATGACCTCACATCCATTTTAATGAACTTAGACTGATTGTTTTCTTGACTGTTCAGTTCTATAAGGGATCACTATTACCTTTAGAGTATTCAGTCGTTTAGTATTTGTGATGAAGGGTCAGGTGTCTGGCTGTAGGTGAGGTAAGGGTAAAGCAATAACCAACGTACATTGATCAAACTGTGCCCCAAGTACAAAGGGTGTCCCAGACCCAGGAATAAAAGGGTCTCTTGTGCTAACAAGTACAAATAGTAAGTGAAATAACCAGATACTTGGCAATTTGGGTTAACAAATATTAATGGTGTCCAGACACAGTTCTTTGGCTACTTCGTGCACCAAGCATTAATGGTGTCCGGACCCAGATACTCTTGGCCACTTCGTCACAATAGGTATATATATATAATATATATATATATATATATATATATATATATATATATGTGTGTGTGTGTGTGTGTGTGTGTGTGTGTGTGTAATACACATATACGTGGTTGAAGTAGACGGCTATATATAAACAAAGACCTAAATTAGAGAGAGAGAGAGAGAGAGAGAGAGAGAGAGAGAGAGAGAGAGGGAGAGAGAGAGAGAGAGAGAGAGAGTTTCATATATAATATATAAGAAAGACATTTACTTCCCCGAAACTGTCACTCTTAATTTCGATATGTAGTCAACCTTTGTCATCTGCTTTCATTAATAATATTTTAACACTGAGATATGAAAGCTGAAATTGGAGCAGGAAAGGAAACAGCAGCATAGTAGCCATACCTCGGGGGATCCTGGATAACAGACAGGGGGAGGCTGAGAATGTGTCCCTGGACTTCTCTTTGAAGCAGACAAGAAGCCTGGAAATACGATTACGGCAGTCAGGCCACAACTCTGGAAATAAATGTGATTTAACAATCACAATGATAAATACACATATATGTGTTAATGCGTACCTCTGAAATAACAGTATAAATAAATGTATAATCTATAATAAGTTTTCAGGAAGGTATAGTTTACCTGGACCTGCAGTAAAGATTGAGAGTCCTTCTACGTAGGTAAACAAGATTTGTAAAAGAAACACTTCACTACACTGACCATCGACGTATCCAGATGTGAAATTGTGAATCCGTTATCCAGCCGTCTGTATATTTGTAGCCTATGTATAATGTATAATTATGCTGGTAATCTCGCAAGAATAAATCGAAACTTGCAAAGCTTTAATAGGGGTTTAACTGAGAACGGAATGTCAAGAGTCCACACGTATTTAAGCTACTCTTGCCCAGTCTGCGATTGGGACCTGCATACAGGTCATACAAGTCTTAATTCTTAGCTATTTCTATATCTTTGTAAGTTTAAGTTTCGATTTATTCTTGCGAGATTACCAGCAGAATTATATTTCGCTGTAATCTTGATAAGTCGCCACACTTGACCACAAGCTGCTAAATCACCTACGTGTAAATATACAGATGTAGTACCACTGGGAAAACTAAAACGTTGGATATAAACACTGACCGTCCGATTTTGTCTTTAGTTTTCTGTCACCTTCAAGAGGATTGATACATACTTCGTAGCACAAATCTACGAAATATATCCTAGAGTGACCATACATTATACATAGACATACATTATACATATAGCTACGAACATGCAAACGGCTGGATAACGAATTCACATCTGAATACGTCGATGGTCAGTGTAGTGTAGTGTTTCATTTACAAATCTTGTTTACCTACGTAGGAGGACTCACCTTTGCTGCAGGTCCAGGTAAATAACTACCTACCTGAAAACTTATTATAGATTATGTATTTTCTTAAAATAAATGGTTCGGTAGATCTAGCGTACTTATCCGCGGCGGCCTAGACTATGGCAGTTGCGGTATTTCTATGCAGTTTTACCCACTGAACAAGAATTTTAAGTAATATTAATTCGGACGACTGTAATTAAATCCCCACGGGCCAGTACTAAACACGGCGAAATACATTGGACGCCCCAAATCCCTAGCGGATGCCGTATCCGCGGTTACGTTCCTTGCAGTCCGTGCTGACTGCTTCTGTAGAAATACCAATGGTTCGAGTTATGCATTTCATGGTTGATATTCTTATAAAAGCTTCCTAATATAAAACTTGATTCCGTTATGTCTTTTCCAGTCTATTTGGCCTCATTCCTGCTGATGGCATAATTATTTTCGCCAATATAATGCAAACTGAACCTTCCTGTTGAAAATCTCTTTTAGGTGCATTGTTTATTCTGTACTTCTATCTTTTCCAAAGATTTTCCAGTTTGACAATAACAAAGATGGTCACATAACCTTGGCTGTGAGTGATTTGATATACATATCTTTATAGTGATGTCGGGAGAAATTTTTTAATTAAAGTGCGTGATTCGTTGAATTTTCTTAAATGCTATATGAACTCAAATGTCTGAATATTTTTTTCACTGGGGATTCGTCGTCTACCTGTAGGTAGTATATTATAGCCTTGTTATTCCTTGATGTTATCTCAAAGAAAATGGAATCGTTATAGAGAAATTACGTCTTTAAAAGGGGAGACTACTTCATTTACCTCAGTTCTCCTATTTCACTATGCAAAAATCGGAGCCAAGTACGCCTCTCCCATTTGCTATGGTAAAAAAATAAAACTTGTACTTTAAAAAGGCAAGTCGCCTTGACTTCAGTGACACAAACACTCCTAGAGCACTCTTATGATTTGCTTTGGGGCCACTACGGCAATATTTTTTTTCTTTATTCCTGATATTTGTAAGGCTCAAATAAAAATGAGTAGCTAAATTTATACAATAGTTACAACTCCGTTTTTCTTAAGTAATTAACTATTTTCTTGTGTTTTGAAATATTATGATAGTAATACATGTGGCAAATTAGTGGTTTTTCAATGAGTACACCCCTAGCCTACTCCGTAAAAAAAAAAGAAAAAAAAAGAAACTCGGTTCCCACATGCATTACAATCATATCATTCAAAACACATTAAAACACAAATACATAATTATACTTGGGAAAAACTGAGTTGGAACTGTTGTAAAAATAGGCAAACTGGTTTTTATAAAGGAAACCATCCTAGCCTAACCTAACCTAGTAGGCCGTGTTACTTTGCCTGGGGGCTGCATCCCCCACAAGACAGGCTAACTGATAACAAAGGATACCATGCCAACCTAACACAACCTTGTGGGCGGTGTTGCTTAGCCAGTAACCCAACCCCCCATTCGGACCCCACCATTTATTTGCAAGTATACTTAAAAATGATTTATACATTTACCTTAACTGGACGGACAAAAACGTTTTGATGGCTCTACCCAGAACAAGACGGTTGTGACTACATTCTCATGGTCAGTCATAAGTAAAATTACGATACCTATTTTCTTTTTTACTGTCTTTTATCAGAAACATAACCGGGTAACACTAGATTTTACCTTGAAAAAATCGATGAATTGCGGTTCATATACATAAAAATATGAATTTCCTAACCGTAAATAATCAAAACTACGGGAGGAACACAGACTGAGTCTGGACGTATTTAATGACTTCATAATTTTAAGATTTGAACCAAATGATAAAATGTCAAATGTCTGATAGACTGACACCTGTAAAATTTTCAACAAGTCACGTGACTCTTAAATATCGTAGTACGTATAACCACGATGCATCAGAGCGCAGAATGTCATTGTTAAAGTAATTTGTAAACAAAAACACTTAGAAATTTTCCGAGGATGATTATAATGATATAATTATAATAATTTACATCCTATATCGGTTAGGTATGGCGAATTTCCCCAAAACAATGTTCAAAGACAAAGTTTGATTATACCAAATGCATCGATAATACTAGAATTATTATAGGAGAAATAAGTTAGAACTGTTGTAAAATAATACTAAATAATGCAGCTGTGTCTGAGAGCTATTTTAGTTATTTATTTATTTTTAGCTGACGCTGAATATCCATAACTTTCTAGAATGTTGACAGTTTTGTGATGTGTACCGTAATCTTTTACTGCTACACGTTTTGATTATATCAAATTTTCTACCGCATACATTAGGATCTCTCGGTGACTATTTTTCAGGATTGATATTGCTGGGAAATCGAAATGTTTTGTCGGGCAGTCAGCCAGATTATTGACAGTTACAGAGACTGGTATATGCTCGTTGAAAATGATCTATTAGAAAGAGTAATGAAGGCATAAGTGGTATTTTGGTTTGGTAGCCTACAGTTGTGCATGAATTCTGCTAATTGAAAGACTACCTTTGAGTAACAGAGAATAGGTACCTGTGTGACAGAAGATACTGCATGCCGATCAGAAACTCATATTCATTTATGATGTAATGATGGAAATCATTCATTTAGCATTTATGACAGTACTCATGGAAATTGGTGGACTGGAAAACCGAATTGGTTTTCATCTTACTAAGATGCTAAGTTAGCCACTCGAAGTTGAGATTGTTTGTGATTGAGTGTACGTACGTAAGTAAATAACTGTAACCAAGTTCGCAGTTGCATAAGCTCAAATTGCTCTGTTCGAGACGAGTACGGCAACGCTGACGAGGGGGAACGAATATATCTCCCCTTATATTCATTTGAAATGACGTATTTCTCCCTTGAAAAAGGTATGCACTTGCCGTAGTTTATAATGTATATGTTGCCATAACACTTGGTAGTGTTTCTTTATACTTTTACTTTGATATACTAACTGCCAATTGCCAAGAATTGTAATGGTACTGTTACATAAGTTGCACCATGTTGAGCTTGCATGTTGTTGCACTTGTAGTACAGTAAGTTCCAGAAGTGAAGCGACAAATCTCAGAATTGATCGTACTTCTATAGAAACTCATGGGGTTGCCAGTTAGTATATTTTATTCCAATTATTGTCATCCTATTTATCTGATAATACGTATCAGTGATTAACTGAATAAGCGCACAAAGTATTTCCCCACCCAGTGAATGATCAATGTTAGTTCAGTAATTGTTTATTAATAGGAAAAAAAAAGAATTTCCCAAAGAAACATCTGCGGGCTTCCAAAGTGTGATATGAAGTGTTCACCATAGAGTGGCAGCAGGAACCGTGTGCATAAGCATTGGCCTAATATTTGTAAATTAACTTTCTACTTTTATAGCGTTATATCGAAAGTTATTATGATTTCTTTTGATAAAGCACAGAGAAGTTTAGCATCTGATTGCTGATTAAATGAAATATAAATAAGACAAGTTGGTGTAAAAAAAGAAAAAAAAAAAAAAAAAAAAAAAAAAAAAACGAAATCCAAGTTATGTGCGCGTTTAGCGTTGGTTACATGGTTAGGCCTATTTCAAGAATCAAGGAAATATATTTTCCAGCTTGTTAGTTAATAATTTCATGGAATTACTCGATTGTGCAAATTTTTGCATGCGGAATTGCGTTCAGGGTCGCATCAGACAAGTATTTTGTAGGTTTCCACCTTTTTTTTTCTTTCTTTCTTTCAGTGCATAAGTGAGACTATTCTTGTCCATACGATCCGGAGTGTGAATATGCTTGGCGAGTATTATTTTAATTCGAGTATCCCCTGTTATATACTCTCTCTCTCTCTCTCTCTCTCTCTCTCTCTCTCTCTCTCTCTCTCTCTCTCTCTCTCTCTCTCAGGACGTTTTTATTTATCAGGAATAACCAGAGGTCTGTTTTAAGAATCGAGCATTAGGCCTATTTGGTCATGCTCGGGTGCTTCTTTATATATATATATATATATATATATAATATATATATATATATATATATATATATATACGTGTATATATATATATATATATATATATATATATATATATATATATATATATATATATATAGTATATATATATCCCCAAAAAACTTATAAATTTCTGTTATGCAATAATACTTGACTGGATCGAACTGATTCCTGGTTGTCAGTGGTGATATGAATTTGGTGATATCACTCCCTTATGATACGCCCACTTACGCAAATTCAGTCTTAAATTTCACGGTTGGGATATGATTCGAAGATTTGAAGTAATAGGTTGAAGTGAAAAAAGGTGGAGTTCTTAGTATTGTGAGTAGAGGTTAAGGTAGAGGGGGGAATGTGGTTGGGGTCTGTCGTCTCCCTACTTAACCAGATGGTGATTTTACGGGTGTTCTGGTTGTTTGCGACCGACTTTCTTATTTTTTATATAGCGAGTCTGTTTCCCAGGTGCAAGGATAGGTCCTGGTGTCGGTCTTGAAGGTTCTATCTTTGCCTAAATAACAGACAGTGGCCCTGCATTGTAAGCCTTGCAATGCCCGGAACTAGGCCTAGTCACCTGAAGGTAGCAACAGAGCCTTTCTCGAAGATGGTGTTTTATGCTCGGTCCTAGAAGCTAGAGTCAGAACTACCAACCACCCCAACTTCTCCATTGAATCTAGGTGCATTCATGGTTGATTATGTTTAATGTCGCGGAGATTTTCCCTTCACATTCTATTGATACTTGCATGGTTTTATGACTCTTCGCTAAAATAATTGATAATACACTATAATATTAAATATTTGTTTCCACATTGCTCGAAATATTACATTGGTAATGGGTTGGTAATCCTTTTGTGTTGAACGAAAATTTCAAATTGTTTTCGTTTTCTATAGTTTGAAGTAATTGCTATACTTTAAAATAATTACTATTACCGTAATTTTTTTCTTATGATTGTTATAAATGTCATAGATTTGATATTTGTGCATCATATGTTAGCTTTATTTTGCTTGATAGAGCTTTCACTGTAGAAAAAATATATATTTTTCAACTACTAGTTGTAGTTGCCAGTTAGTGAATTTCGAACGAAATTCTCTGAAATTTGTCGCTTCAGTTTTGGAACTTACTGTACCATCAACTAAATGTAGGTTAAGATGTGAATTAGTCGTCCATATGTTTATAAAAATGTCAGTTCTAGAGTAAATTCCACCAATGTTATGCATATAAAGTCAGGCTAACTGCGATGTGTAACAGTAAAGTTAGGCATGAGTAGCATAGCCTAAAGGCCTAACGACTGCATGCTCTTTGGCACAAGATTGCCGTCCTAAATGAACTGTGTATTACAGGTAATCAGTATAGGGGTCCAGTGTAAGAACCAGTATAAGAATCGGTGTTGGTTCTAGCTGGTATTGAAGGAGTACAGCCAGGAATAAGCTGCTTTTACAATGTACCCACTTACTGTTAAAAAGAAATATTAAATTAAAAAAAAAAAAAAAAAAAAAAAAAAACGGAGCTAGCCTTTCCCTCATCCCTTATTACAACAATGAAGATTCGACAGTCTCCGACGTCAAGTACCTGTTCCAGCTAAGAATAGGCCAAGAAGTATAGAAGCCTAGGCCTATGAGGTACCTTTATATTAGCCTATGGTTTGAATTGTTATGTATTGGCTAGTCTGAGTTAATAGTCCTAAAATGTATGGTAGCCTCCGAATGTTAAAGTCGGGACAATTAACAAATCAATACTGTATACATATGCAGTATAGTAAATACACGAGTCATAAGAATATCATCATTAAAGATATTTATACATGACAATGAAACACTAAGGAGTACTCCAAGGAAGTGTTTAGGTCTAATCTTATTTTAGATTTGTATGACTGGATTATTTGTCAAATTCATAAGCAACATAGGGATAAACTTTATTTATGGATGATAATCAATTTTGCCAGTTAAAAACTACAATCTTACAATGGTTAAGGAATGGATGAAATTTAAGCAATTAATTTTAAATGAAATTGAGTCTGAATTTATGATGGCAGGAAGGAAAAATAACTTAGAAAACCTTGGCGGTATTCTGCAAGATCTGACCGCTGATAAGGTAAGTCAATTAAGATGCACTTCTGGGTACTCAAATCAATACAAGAGTTACTGGTTATCATCTCACTTAATGAGTTTTCTGTAAAGCAAAAAAAAAAAAAAAAAAAAAAAGTGGTGGCAAAAATAGCATAATCTACTTAAGGTGCAACTTAGGGAGCTGCCAGAGAGGCAAGATTAATAAATGATATTGTACCTTAGGACGGGATTACCCCTGTAGATGGCTACAGTTTGAGTTGCACTGGCTCCCTGTCAAAACTGATATAATTATGGAATGTGTGCAATATGATTAATCTAGCAATCAAGACTGGGTATCGAAAATATTTGACAGACCTACTGCTTATGTATACAGCCAATATATGGAAACAACATAAGATTGGCTAGAGCTAGTTTCAAGTAATTTGAGTTAGGGTGAACTTGGTTTAGAATGTTTAAATTTGCAACTCACTAGATCACCAGAATTGAAAACATTAGGAAAATTAAATATTCGTATTCATTTGGCTTTATTACAGTGTGATTTGATCATTAATATGGAGAAAGCAGGACAAATATGAGTATTTCCATTGTTATGTAATAATATGTAATAATACGTATAAGACATTGAGTTTGTCGGTCTCACACAGAGCCTTCGGCGGAGCTGGACCTGATAAAAAAAAAAGAATAACAATAACCTGGAATATATAACCACGTTGACGCACGCATTTGATAAGATGGAGAAAATCGTATAAATATGAGTATCTGCATTATTATGTAATACGTATAAGACATTGAGTTTATGGGTTCCCCACAGAGCCTTCGGCGGAGCGGGACCTGAAAAAAGGAAACAAACAAAAAAGGAAGAAAAATAACGATAACCTGGAATAACCAGCAGGTTTGGACCTGCTGGTTATCGTGGTCCGATTGATAAAAGGAGAACCATTACATTTTCTCGCGGCACTACTTAATGTTTCTGCTCATTGTGTGAAGTAGACGTTTTCGACCTTATGTTGTCTGTTGTTTTGGTGAATGTGTAGTAAGTAGTAATCAAGCCAAAATACGACGACGTTAGTCTGAAAATAAACACTCAAATGGAAGAGTCATCAAGGCCTTTAAGGCTGTTGGATCTGCCAGAGATCGTCGTGGAACAGATATTCGGATACCTTAGCTATGAGGAATTAGCCCATTTTCGGATAGTAAGTGTATTGGTGTTTGTATACTAGGACCACCCATCTACCTAGCCTAGTAGTAGTAGCTAGTAGGTATACCTAGTAGTAGCTACCTAGTATAGTATAGTAGTTACCTTAGGCTTGACAGGTCAGCTTAGCTCTCAGTCGTTTTTGAGCTGACCATTAGGTAGTATGCTAGGTAGCCTATTCCATTCTTGAGGGTTTTGTGGACAAAGCCAATCGGAGACTTGCTTCTAAAGTAAAATTGGGGAAGGCGCTTCCCCTCAGTTTGGAAGTAGCCTATATAAAATGACAGAGGAGAATGTGAAATGACGGGAACAGGTTCCACAGACAAAAGCAAACCAAACAGCTTGTACCAAGGGGCGTTTGACCCCACCCCAAAAAACCCCCCAAAAAAAAATTTTTTTGGAAGCCCATATTTTCTGTGACTAGGGTAAAATATCACAGCAGGCCAAGCAGGCCACCTACAATCAACGCTAGCCACCCTCCGAAAAAGTACATTATAACGCGTCCTGACACCAGGAGAGGGGTGGGCATCAGTCGCGACTTCTTGTTGGTGAAAAACGGAGCTAAAGACCTCTACTCTCCTTTCGAAGTAAGTATTTTCTCCAAAGTTAGAAATTAAGGCCAAATTTTAAGATTTGAAAACAGAGGGTACTGAAAAGGGTGGCTACGGCAGTGGAATCCTCACCAAACGCTTTAGAAATTTTTACTTACAACTAAAAATGTTTCGAAGATTGACGCTATCTTGATGTTTTTACGGAGTCGCTTGTGTCAACAAACTTCCCATTTCATGTGCTAAATCTGCACACCACTTGTACCCGTAGACGCTGGGGCACTTTCATCACAACAATCGTAAACCCACCTCTTACCAGCACTTATTCGTACTTATTCAAGGGGACTACGGCATTCTTTGCGGGCGGTTTTGCGCTCTTCAATTGTTTATCAGTGTTGTCAATTGGTATGTGTTTACCCTCCAAACTAGGTATAAGACTTACACAAAACCGGGGAAATAAGTGGAAATTAGCGTATCTATTTGTAGTATATATACATATTAGAGCAATTTTATCATTACTGCATTACTATGACAACTAGAATTTATCGAAACAGTTTGTAAATGCATCGGCGTATGTGTGACGCTCCACTAGATTGGCAACGATGAGCCATTTTTCCTCACGTCGTCTGCTCGTAAGTATACATCCGAAACATTTGTAATTTTGGGGGTTAATTTGGCTGCAAAAAAGGGATAATGGACATGAATTAAATAAAACATTTTGAAGTAGAGTTAAACTAAATATTGAGTAAAGTAAACAATTAAGGGAAATAAAGCTTTGCATCTCATAATCATTGTGTTCGTCTGCTGCTCGTAACTTTGTTTACGGAGTGAGTGCTTAGGAAACAAACCGAACAGCCAATGTGGTTCGAGTGCACTGTGGAGTGAATTAAGACCAAAATGTGTATAATTACAATCAAATAAGCACTGTGGAGTTTCAGTTGTGATGGCAGTAAGGATAAAACCACTGATTACAAGGTAAGAATGAATTCAGTTCCAACCATAACCCCGGGAATAACAAGTTTCATACTTTCACTAATATAGGCAACAAAATGTTGTTTTATTGTGCAGATTACAACTGCAATCTTGAGTAAGATCAATAAACGTTACATACATACGCTAACATTGTTCAAATGAGTGCTGGGAAGGCTGGGAAAGATGGTGGCCGTCACTGATGAGAAACCGTCATGCAAACGTAGCCGCCATATTGGATTTCAAAAACTGCCTTGAAAAACATATTTTACGAAGAGCTCACATGCTTATTTATTCGTATGGGACTTTCATATATCACAATATGTTGACGAAACTTCAGTCTTTTAAATGGTATGCTTAGAAGTGCAATTGTATTCATGTTTCACCAATTAAATTAAAATCGAGTGGAAATAAGACCCGTCCACCGTGATGAGGGTTGGCCTGTCGTGATATTCTACCCTATCCTTTTCATTGAACTGTACTTACAAAGGCATAAATAATTGTTGTTTTTTGTTAGGTCAGAGTATCTAGCATAACAACTAATTAAAGTAACTTTCATGTTATTGTTAACATCTAATAAATGAATCAGTGAATATAACCGAAGAAATAGTCTTGAATTTCAGTGCAAACTTTTAATATTATACCTAAGTACATTTCTGTTAACCAAAGTCTGTAGGGGGAACAACCAAGTGGACAGGCGAATCCAGCTTCCACCGCGTGTGGATCCACCCTCCGAAAAAGTACTTTAACACATCTGGACACCAGAGATGGGCACCAGTCATGAGTTGTTGGTGGTGAGAGCAAGAGCTCGATGTTTGCGGAGTCGCTTGTGTCAATAAACTTTCCATTCCATGTGCTAAATCTGCACACCACTTGTACCCATAGACGTTGGGGCACTTTCTCCACAACAGTCGTAAAGAAGGTATTTCTACAGAAGCAGTCCGCACGGACTGCAAGGAATGTAACCGCGGATATGACGTCCACTACGGGTTGGGCCTCCCAATGCATTTCACCGCGTTTAGTACTGGACCCTGGGGGTTAATTACAGTTGTTTTGAATAAATATTACTTAGAATTCTTGTTCCGTAAGTAAAACTGCATAGAAAAACCGCAGCTGCCATAGTCTAGGCTGCCGTGGATAAGCACCCTAGATCTACTGCAAACAATGCCAGCAACCACGACTTATCCAAGGAAACTACAATTTTTTGGTATAAGAAGAAGAATCGTGCACTAGATGATTATTTAAATAAATAGTTAAATGTCAGTATAAGGTCATGAATTGCCTAAATATTTTACATATTCATGATTATTAATTCGAAAATATTGGGTATAAGACTTACACAAAACTGGGGAAAACGTCGCGAATAGATGGAAAGAATATTTTGAACAGTTGTTAAATGAAGAAAATAATAGACTAATAAGAGAGGATGGGCAAGTGAACATTGGCATGGTAATGAGGTTTTTTAGGCAAGAGGTACTAACTGCACTGAAGAAGATGAAGAATGGGAAGGCAACTGGACCAGACATGATTCCTGTGGAGGCATGGAAAGCATTAGGAGATGAAGTAGTGGATATACTGTACGATCTTATGATAAAGATCCTTGAACAGGAAAAGATGCCAAATGAGTGGCGTGGGAGTATATTGATCCCAATTTTTAAAGGGAAAGGCAATGTCCAAGAGTGTGGTAATTATGTATAGGGTTATTAAATTGATGTCCCACACTTTGAAGATACTGGAAAGGATGATAGATGCTAGACTGAGAGAAGAAGTACAAATAGGGATTTATGAAGGGAAGGGGAACAACAAATGGTATATTTTGTCTGAGGCAACTAATGGAGAAATTTGGGGAAAGGCAAAGGGACCTACATATGGTATTCATTGACCCTGAAAAAACTTATGACCGAGTCCTGAGACCAGAGGTATGGAGGAGTCTGAGGGAGAAGATGGTGCCAGAGAAGTACGTGCGATAGATACAAGAGATGTACCGGAATGTATTTACCAGAGTGAGGAGCAGTGTTGAGGAGACAGAGGGTTTTGAGGTGAGAGTAGGATTACACCAGGGGTTGGCTCTGAGCCCATTTATCTTTAACATAGTGATGGATGTTATAATAGAGGAAGTAAGGGAGGCAGTACCATGGAACATATTGTATGCGGATGATATTGTTCTGTGTGCAGAGAGCAGGGAATATCTGAAAATGAAATTGGAAGGATGGAGACAAATACTGGGGGACAGAGGAATGAGAATAAGTAGATCTAACAGAATATATGTGTACCACCACTGAGGGGGATGATAGAGAAAGTATTCAGCTTGGTGGAGAGCAAATAAAGAGAGTTGATAAGATCAAGTGTTTGGGATCTTTTCTTAACGCTGGAGGGAAGTATGGAAGAAAAAGTAAAACATTGGGCTGGAACAACTGGAGTTCTTTGTGACAAAAGAGTACCGCTTAGGTTAAAAGGAAAATTTCACAAGTCTGTGGTAAGAACAGCAATGCTGTATGGTACGGAAACAGCAAGCATGAGAAAAACAGCAGAAGAAGATGAATGTGGCAGAAATGATAATGCTTAGGTGGATGTCTGGGGTGACAAGAGAGGATAGGATCAGAAATTACTACATAAGGGGGTCGACTAAGGCGGTGGAAGTATCAAAGAAAGTGCAGGAGGGGAGGCTGAGATGGTATGGACACCTGTTGAGGAGAGATGAGGACCACGCTGGGAGACATACTATGGGTATGGAGGTTCAAGGAAGAAGAGGAGGGAGACCAAGAAAGAGATGGAAGGACTGTGTGAGAGGAGACTTACATGAGAAGGGAATTGATGAGGCAGAAGCACAGGATAGAAATACAGGCAGTCCCCGGGTTATGAACGGTTCCGGCTTACGACATTCTGGGTTAAGGTTAAGGGCCTTTTCAATTATATTCATCAGAAATTATTTCCAGGGTTACGACGCCTACAATGCTCATCTGGCAGAAGAAATATGACACCAGAAATGCAAAATAATCAATATTTGAAGGTTTTTTTTGCTGCAAAATGCAATAAGAATGCAGTTTACATAGTTTTCAATGCACCCAAAGCATTAAAAGTAAGGTTTTCTTAGCATTTTTGGTGATGTTCTGGCTTACGACGATTTTCGGGTTACAACACGTCTCAAGAATGAACCCCGTCGTAACCCCGGGGACTGCATGTAGATGGAAACGGCGACCCCATATAAAAATGGGAACCAGCTGGGAAGAAGATGCTTGCTTCACAGGCTGCAGTCCTGTCATTACTTTTTGCAGTACATACATACTAGACTAATTGTGACTTAACATCCATGTTAGACGTTCACATGGGAATGGAAGCCTCATGCTTCCTTGATGACAAATGTCTTCAAATGTCTGAGCGTTTTACATTGATGTCACTTTTACAGTAATTACAGTGGCCCTTGTTGGAATCACCTTGCACTTCCACCAACCATTCTTTTGATGAATCTACCTGCATCCACTCCTAAATTTCTTTTTATACTTTTCCCATTTTAAAAATCTGGAAAACCGTGCATAAACACATTCAGTTTGTTCCGACACGGCATACAAACCTTCGGTCCTTTTACAATAGGAAGGTACTAGCGGCAGCTGGATAGGTCGTAAGCTTTCGAACAAGGGGTTCGGTAGTTAACTGCTTGTCCGACAGGCGCGCGCGCGCGACTGGGAGGTAAACAAATCACTTTTGCTTTCGGCCTGCTGGCGTGTGGGAACGTGTATCATCGCTCTCTGCCCGCTTCATCGTCGTTTTGCTTTCGCATGATTGTGTTTTTTCTTTTTCGATGTATCTAGTGAAACTGAATTGTAAGTACAATCATTTCATTGATTTCAATTGTGAATTAAAGGATCTTGCTGCACAACGCTCTCCGATTACCCGAGTGCCGGGACTGAAGGGCGTAATTGCGGGAATTCATTTTCCCAGAATGATCCTCGTATTGTGTATGCTCGGTGCCGAGGGCGGGAGCGCTCGCTCCGAGCGTATATTGGGTTGGAAATGTGTAGATGAAAATCGTAAGTAAGTACTCTTTTCATTTATATTTTTTTGACCTGTGTGCCCGTTGCCGAACGAATACTATCGGCACGGAAACTTATTCAGTATGAAAGTGGAATCGCAAGTACAGTATTCTTTTTCATTTTCATAGATTATTTTTATTGTAGCAATACTCATTTTGGATCAGTTTCCGAGCTTGCTCGGAGATTGATCCTTCCCCCTTTTTATTTTGAATGAAGTGAAATCGCAAGTACAGTTCTTTTTCATTTTCATTTTGTTATTGAGATTGCATTGTTGACTGGGATCAATGTTCCGTTATTCACGGGAATTGATCCTTCTCTTTTTGATTGTATGAAGTGAAATCGCAAGCAAGGCAGTAGTCCTTTTCATTTTCATATATCTGTTGATTGCATCAATTCGTTATGGATCAAGGTTTCCAGAAACCTTGATTCATAAGGTAAGGAATGAAACCTTTCACCCTTACGCTCGGTACCGAGGGCGCAAATGCGCTCGATCCGAGCCCTTTTTCATTGTGAAGTGAATCGTTTTGCAAGATGCATTTTCATTTTGTTCCTTATTATTGATTGCATCAATATTATTTGGTTCAAGTTCCGCTCAGTCAGGGAATTGATCCGTATGCCTTGTATTCGTGCCGATGGCACGATTGCTAGAGCTCTTATTTTGTTGTTGGGTACATGGGTACTGGGGGGGGGAGGGGAACGAGAACCCCCCCGCTCAGTTCCCACTGATGACTCTTCCCCTTGGGGGGGGGGGGGAGGTTATCGGCGTTCTTCTCCTCGCCCGATCCGTCGAGCGCGGGGGAGGGCGCTCGGTGCCCGATGTACAATTGTATTAGGGGTCTTCCACTCGTTCGGGAGGGATCAAACCCCCGCACGAGGGGTTTTCCCCTCCATTAATCGCTACTACTTTTATTTCCCCAGGTGATACTGCCACGAGGGTGGACCTTGGTGAGGTATGGGCGTCCTTCCAATTGCAGAGCGTGCTGGTGTCCAGGGGCGGCGGTTCTATGTCTGGGCATATTGCGGTCACCCATGGAGTGGTGACCACGCAACCAGGTGACGACGTCCCTCCTCACCTGGTGTACTCGCGCGTGGTAACAGTCTTGCCTACAGCCGCTGTGAAGTGCCGTTCACCGTACCGAGAGGGGGGCGTGCCGCCGCCGCTCGTGGTTGCCGCGCTGCAGCGACCACACTTCCGCTGCCCTAGAACTCGCCCCTGGACCTGCCGCCGGTAACAGGATGTTGCTGCCTGCTGCTCCACTTCCTGTGTTTCCGGTGCTGCCTGCCGTACCTGCCGATTCTGGGCTGACTGTCCATGCAGTTGCTGCGCTGGTGGCTGTTCCTGCCGTGCCTGCCGCTGCGCTGGCGTCCCTGCCGTTGCTGCGCCTGCTGTTCCTGCCGTTGCTGCGCTGGCGGTCCCTACCGAGGATGTGCTGGCCGTGCCTGCTGTTCCTGAGATGCCCATACCTGCTGATGTCGTCCCTGTTCGTGGTGGTACTACCCCAGACTGTGGTCTGTCTGTACAGGTGCGTCCGGGCCCTGTGGCTTCGGCTACAGCAGCCCCGGCTCCGCCCTGGATAGCAGATCTTACGTCTGTCCTGAGGAAGCTGACGAAGAAGAGGAGGAAGGTGTCGTGGTCGTCGTCTTCATCTTCTTCATGGTCGTCAGCCGCCGCCTCTTCCCCTTCGACTTCTAAGGCTGTACAGCCGAGGAAGAAGAAGGTTGCCTCCTCCCTCCTAAGAAGCTTCCTCGGGAGCTTCTCGGGACCCGTCTCACCTCGGTGGGACGGGAGGGTTTCTTCCGCTGGTCCTCCTGCTCCTTCGGGAGCGGGGCCCGTCTCTTCTTCCGCAAGGAAGAAGACTACGGGGACCAGAGGGGTACCGGCTAACACCGGTACTTCCTCGCCTGGCGTCAGTGGTTCTGCCACTGCATCAGGGTCCGTCTCGGCCTCTCGCTCGCGGGAGGTACGAGTGTACGGTCGCCTAACAGCGACCGTGCAGCCAGGAACCAGACCTCTGAGTCCGCTCAGCGGTCAGGTTCACGGCACGGGGCGGAAGACTGGTGACAGCCGCTCAGGCGACTCTCACCAGACCAGCTCTCACTCTCGCGGTGAACAGCTGGCTACCCGGGGACGTGACGGTCCACGACCGACACGGGCTGAGGCTGGGAAGAGGTCCTCCCGTTCGCCGGTGCCAGCCACGGCTGGAACCAGCGACGTGACGTGCCGTGAGGACAAGCACCGGTCTCACACTGCGACAGTGGAGCCTGCATGGTCGCCCTGACCGTCGCTCTCACAGAGAGCGATCGGGTACGGCAACCAGCACCAGCTCTTCTGACACTCGAGATCAGTGCCGCTGTGCCTCAGTCCAGCCGTCTCCACAGCGAGACGGTTCGACCAGGCCTGCAGCTCGATCGTCACCGCGGGTTGACGATCGCCTGCAGCCCTCCAAGCCTGCTGGTCCTGCCAGCGAGCGACGAGGGGAGCGTCAGGTCTGCCTCTCCCGTACCTTCAAACCTCCTCGGGTTACACCGGGAAGAGCGAGGTATTGAGGAGTGATCGTGAGGGGTGCGCCCCTCATGATCCCACCACGACGCCCTACGTGCCAGGCAACGGTTCTTGGACGGCCAGGACGTATGCGCAAGTGGATGGGGAAGACCGAGAGGGCTGTCGCTGTTCCCCCTTCTTAGGAGGAAGGTTCTCGGAATATGCTCTTGTTCGAAGGGCTTAACGGTCCCAACTCTGCAAGATGCCGTGACTTCGAGATCCAGAGGAACTTTGCGAGGTTACGGCGCTGATTCGTCAGCACAATGACCTCGGGGAAGGATCGCCGCTCCCACCAGCAGAGCCACGTCTCGGCTCGAGTCGGTTTGGGGCCCGAGAGGGAACCCAAATCGACGGTGGGGCGGCCGCGATCGGAGCTTGCCGACTGTGTTGAGCCAGGTAGTCTTCTCGTCTCCGGACAAGAAGGCCCCCTCGGTTCTGGACGGTCGAACAAGCTCCTTCGCCTCCTCTACTGCGACAGAGCGTTTCTACGTGTCTTCGGACATCGCAGTTATATATCCCTTCAGTCCTCCTGAGGTTTCGACCTCGACGAGGACTGGATGAGTCGGAGCGGTATCGGGCTCTCTCCTGTCAGGTCTCGATCAGCCCCAACCGGACGACGTTCACAGTGGAAGGACGGCATTCCCCCTCACCTGCTGCCGGAAGGGGGGGGGGGGGGGGTGCCTGGCCAGCCATGGGGACCCGGTCCATCAGCGGGCGTACGCTCCAGGAGCATCGAAGGACGTAGCATTGAGACAGGAGATCAAGACCATGCTGAGCAAGAGAACTCCAGAAATCGGTACGGATCAACCACGGGCGGGCTTTACAGCCGACTCTTCCTGGTGGAAAAGTCTACGACAGGCTGGCGCCCAGTGATAGATCTCTCTCCCACGAACCGGTTGGTTCGCCAGACCCGGTTCACGATGGAGACGGCACGCTCAGTGCTCGACTCTATCAGGGAGAACGATTTGTCATGCTTTCAGTGGACTTGAAGGATGCGTATCTACAAAATACCCATTCTCAGTCCCTTCGAAAGTACCTCCGCTTCATCCTCGACGGACGGTGTACCAGCTCAGCCACGTTTGCTTCGGTCTCTCAACCGCCCCACAGGTGTTCACGCAAAGTGTTCACTCTGGTGTCTGCTTGTGGCCATTCGCACGGGATATGTCTGATGGGATATCTCGACGATTGGTTAGTCCTGGCGAGCTACCGCTCGCAGTTGCTACAGGACAGGGATCGACTGCTCGAGTTCTGTCGCGATCTGGGGATCGCTCTGAACTTCGAAAAGTCCGATCTCGAGCACAAGCAGAGGATGAAGTACCTGGGTATGCTGATCGACACGGTAGCAGATTCAGGGAGGCGGCCAACCAGTTCCTGTCTCGGCAGGAACAGGTAGCTCAGCAATGGCAAGTCGTGATCGGACACCTGTCGTCACTCGGGAAGCCAGTCCCTAACGGGCGTCTTCACCTGCGGTCTCTTCAGGGAGACCAAAGGAGAGTTGGTCACAGGCGACGGATCCCCCAAGCCTCCCTTGGTCACTGACACAGGAGGTGAGGCAGGACCTAGCCAGGTGACTGGACGACAGGAACCCCTCAAGAGGAGTGCCTCCGCGCACTCTCCCCCCGGACATGCAGCTGCTCTCAGACGCATCGACCGAGGGATGGGCGCACACTGCTGGAAGAGTTGCGGACTTCAGGAGTGTGGTACGAGAACGACAAGCACCTTCACATCAATGTACTGGAACTAAAGGCAGCGTTCCTTGCTCTCCAAGAGTTCCAGGACCGCTTGATGAGACACTCAGTGGTGTTGATGTACGACAACACCACGGTGGTGGCTTACGTCAACAAACAGGGGGGGCCTAGTGTCTCTCCCGTTGTATCAGTTGACTCGGCAGGTGCACGAGTGGGCCGAGGCACACTCAATAGAGCTGTCGGCACGCTACATTCCAGGGAAGGAATGTAGTAGCAGACACGCTCAGCCGTCGGGATCAGGTGATAAGGACCGAACGGTCTCTACACCAGGACGTGGCGGAAAGGCTCTTCGACCTGTAGGGGCGACCATCGAGGATCTGTTCGCCATCCGGCACAACAGGAAGCTCCAGGTGTTCTTCTCTCGGCCGTGCCGGATCCATGGGCAGCTGCAGAGGACGCTCTTCAACACCCGTGGGACAACCTCTTCGCCTATGCCTTTCCCCCGTTCAGCCTGATTCGCAAGGTGATCAGTCGAGCACTGGTCATCCCGAATCTCAGGATGATCCTGATGCTTCCAAATGGCCACAAGCCATTTGGTATCCGGACCTGCTGGCTCTTCTCGTAAGAGAACCGAGAGAGAGATTCCCCATTGGCACAACCTTCTCGCCCAGCCACACGTCGAGATGGTACCACCGAGCAGTCCAGTTCTACGTCTTCACGGCTGGCTGTTATCCACCTTCTCTTGCGAACGAGAAGCTTTTTTCGTTGCGCAAAAACAGAGATGGCTGGAAACGTCCGTCAGTCCTCTGCAGCTGTGTACCAGGGGAAGTCGGCCGTCTTCGGTGGTTGGTGTCGTAGACGGGGCCCATCTCCTCTCAGAGCCAATCTTCAGCAGGTAGCGGATTTCCTCGTTTTTCTTCGCCGAGGAAGCTCTCTAAGTTCCCACAGTCAAGGATACAGAGCCGCCTTGTCGCTCCTCCTGAAACTGACGGGATTGGACATCTCGAACTCGTTCGAGATCTCCTTGCTTAGTAGCAGCTTCCAAAGGTCTTGCCAAACCAGGGAACTCGAATGAACCTCGTCTTGCTGGACCTGGCATCGGCGAAGAGAGTACGGGAACGTCATGCAGATAATGATGTGGATGAGATGCTGCTTTGTCCTGGGAGGACGCTACGGCGCTATCTGAAGAGAACTCGACACCTCGGGCCTGAGGGTCGACGCCTCTTCGTTAGCAAGGGGCGGTCAACAAGAAAGAAGTATCAAGAACACTCTTTCGTCCTGGCTGCGTGAGGTCTTCAAGGAGGGCGTATGAGGCTGATGGTAGTGACGACATCCGTACGCGGCCCGTCCGAGAAACTCACGAAGTTAGAAGTATTGGACCCCTCGTCGGCGTTTCGTAAGAACTTCTCCGTGGCGCAGGTATGGAAGGCAGTGGTCTGGTACAACAGCCACCACCGGCAACTTCCTTATACCTATTGGATATTGCCCATAGGTCCTTGGATCGGTTTCCTTAGACCCGTGTGGCTGCTCAACACGTCTCTAGCGAACCCCAGACCCTAGCAGGCTGAAACAGCATCGAGTCCTGGTGTGACTGTATGAATAGATAGTGATGAGGAAGTGACTGGCTTCTCTTTCTATCTTTTCTTCCTCTCTACCTGTGGGTAGAGGGATACGGTCATCACCCTGCTGGATAAGGACGAGATGCCGGTGAGCTATACGACAGAGCCCCATCCTATCCCTTGCACGAGGGATGGGAGCAGAATATCCACCACTTCCTTCTACAAGGGGGGGAAGTGGATGCCTACAAGAGTCAAAACCATGACTTTAACTTTGCTCCGTACAGGAACAAGTTCTTACATTGCTGGTACGAAGAGATGCGCATGCCCCTCTCTTAGTACTCGTCGCCAGAGGTCTGACCATTGATCCTGCGGTGCACACCCCGATCAATCGGACAAGAGGCTTGGATCCCTCCCTCGCTCTTACGACCAGGGAGGCTTCCAAGGTTGGGCGAACACCAGTCTGTTCACAAAAGACTCAGATTCACCCACCAAGAAGTGAGTCTTCCTATTGTAAAAGGACCGAAGGTTTGTATGCCGTGTCGGAACAAATGACAATTTGTCCAAAATTGCATTTTTCCTAACTATACAAACCTGAGGTCCTTTTACACATAGCCCCACCTCATGCCACCCTCACTCTGCAGTTTTTGCTTGGGCCAAAAGCAAAAGTGATTTGTTTTACCTCCCAGTCGCGCGCGCGCGCCAGCCTGTCGGACAAGCAGTTAACTACCGAACCCCTTGTTCGAAAGCTTACGACCTATCCAGCTGCCGCTAGTACCTCCTATGTAAAAGGACCTCAGGTTTGTATAGTTAGGAAAAATGCAATTTTGGACAAATTGTCATATTGTTAAGTAAAGGACATAAAGTTTATGAATATGTATGTATAATTTCTCTCTCTCTCTCTCTCTCAACTCTCTCTCTCTCTCTCTCTCTCTCTCTCTCTCTCTCATATATATACAGTGGTACCTATGAAAAATACAAATTGTCTTAGAAAATTTGTCATAATTAGGTATTAGGCAGGTTAACTACCTTCAGACTTGAATTCTGTGATGGGGAATTTCATGAGTCAAAATTTTCCTGCCATTGGTGAGTTCTCCCCAAGATCAGAGTCTCACTTTCACCCAGAGCCCTAATGTTTTGTCATCCCAAATGTTAGACTAATTTGGAGGTTACAGGAGTCATCACATCCTCCAGTCAATTGTCAGATTTACCACCCACGTAGGGAGTAAGTCTCCTGCTGCTGCATAAAAGGTGATGATTTCTACTTCCATATGAAGAAATGAAATTTTTTGTATTAAAGTAAATTTTATTTTTCTTTGTATATAAACCAGAGCCTTTATCATAATCCTACCTACCCAAACCTGCTTTGTCCTGTGGCTAAGAGAAAAGTAGTTAGCAGCATAAGGTGAGTGAGGGATTGTTCTCTTATTCACCTCCCCATATCCACCAGTTTATAATCTTGGTATCAACTTGATTGGCTTTCCAGTTGTTTAGGATGCTCTTGTATAAAAGGCTTTGGTTTGTATACCTGGAAAAAATACAAATTACATTCGAAAACTTGGTTTTATTTTGTGTTTGTTCATGCCACTTACCTGACAGATATATATATAGCTGTATTTTCTGACGTCCGACAGAAATTTCAAAACTCGCGCACACGCAGTGGGCGGCCAGGTGGTAGTACCCATTCCGCCGCTGGTAGGCGGATATCAGGAACCATTCCCATTTTCTATTCATATTTTTTTCTGTCGCCGGTCGGTAAACATCTGTTTACAGACCTCTGCTCAGGATTTTTTGGAATTTGACTCGTTTCTAAGTATCTGATTGATTTTGTTGGTATTGAATTGGATTGTTGAATTGTTGGCATGCGCGATAGTGGACCGTTTTTTGATTTTGGATTGACTTTTCTCTATAAGATATGTCTGGATCAAGTGGTGTGAGTTTCAGAGTGTGTGTGAGTGCTGATTGTAAGGTGAGGCTACCGAAAGCATCGGTAGACCCCCACCCACACCGTATGTATGAGTTTTGTAGGGGGCTTCATTGTTTGATTGATCATCGGTGCAAGGAATGTGAGAGATTGACTGATGATGAATGGAGCATATGAGTCCTATCGCCTTAAATTGGGAGCGCGATAGGATCAGGAGGTCTTCCTCAAGGAGTTCTTCCAAAGGTAAGACTAACGTTTCTCCTGACTAACACCTGTAGTGTTTACAACCCCTAAACCTGTGTTGCCTTCGGGCTCTGATTCTGTGTCGGGAGGAGCGGATGCTCTCTCTATGATTTTGGGAGATCCCTTCGCCATCTGGAGACCAAAGTGAAAGCCTTGGAAACTGGCTCGGTGCAAGTGTGTTGATCGTGCCCCCAGTGTTGTGGAAGGGGGCGTCAGATCGGCCCCATAATGCTTCTAGGCCTAGAACCTCTATCAGACTCCCAAGACCCAGGGAGGAGGTATGTCGAAAGCCGCAAGAGGGTTACGGGGGCTTCCCACCGATCTGGCGTCCCTTCGGCAGACCATGTAGCAAAGACCCAGGCTGCCAAGGACCGTGCACGAGCACGCGTCTTGAAGGATTGCTTTTCGTCCTCCGAAGCGTCCTCCCCTCCTCCCCGCGAAGGGGTGGAGCGCTCGGAGAGACTCTCGTCCTTAAAGAGGACGTTTCTTGCGGAGGACGCTTCACGTCCTCTTTCGCCGCTTTCGTCGGAAGACGCTTATGATGTCTTTCCGCCTCAGAAGAGAGGTAGGATCTCCTCCGATGAGGACGCTAGGTTGCGCGCACAAGGCGCGTACACCTGAGAAACAGGTAGCTGTTCCTTTGAGAAGGAAGGAGCGTCCCCTCGCCCCTCGTCTTCTCACAGGACCAGTCCTGCTTCCTCGTCTCATTCTTCTCCAACGAAGAACATTCTTTGTCCCTTCAGGACCAGCTATCCTCGCTTATGGCTCAGAGGACTTGCCCAGCAGCAGTCGAGCCTAAGCGGGAGGAAGGACCTTAGACTGCCTGTAAAGAGGACTAAGCAGTCTCCGTTGCCTTCGCCTCCTGCGTCTCGTTCGCGATCGTCGTTCTCCTTCAGCGATTCGCCGATCTCGTTCGTCTTATAGAAGGACGTTACGACAGGACGTTTTTTGAAGACGCTTTGTGCAAGGACGCTCGGCAGGACGTTCGGCAAGATGCTTGTCGACGCTCGCGTAGGCAGGACGTTCGTCAGGACGCTCGGCAGGACGTTCGTTCAGGACGCTTGGCAGGACGCTAGGCAGGACGTTCGTCAGGACGCTCGCAGGACGTTCGTCAGGACGCTTGGCAGGACGCTAGGCAGGACGTTCGTCAGGACAGACGCTCGCCAGGACGCTACACAGGACGATCGAGGCAGGCCGCTCTCCAGGACGCTAGACAGGACGCTTGGCAGGAAGTTCGCCAGGACGTTCAGGCCTCCTTTCAAGAACGCTTTCGGGGATTCTGAACAAGAATTCTTACCCCCAGACACGTTTGTTACGCGCTCAGGCACGTATGCCAGCGAAGAGAGGTAAAGACGCTTCTCGGGTAGGTGGGACTGCCGCAGAAGACGCGCGTCCGCCTCAGGACGCTCTCCATCAGCGAGCAGTAAGCGTCAGAAAGAAGACAGCAGTGATAAGGCTGCAGCTTGCAAGGAGAGGGGTCCTTTGATCTTGCTAAGAACCGCCAAAATAGGACGCCTTCGCCTGACAGACGTTCTCCTCTTCCTTTGAGAGAAGAAGGAGAACTGGGTAGTTCGGCTGAATCGGGTGAAGATGAACCTGCTACAGCCCCTTCTACCTCGGATTACAAAGTCCTAGTCAGACTCTTGCGTTCTTCTTTTGAGGACAAATTTCAGCCCGCAGCTCCCAAGTCTCCTCCTTCACAGTTTTCTTCATCGAAAACGGGGAAAATCCCGGAGTTCGTAGAGATGAAGACTTCTCTATCGACGAAACGTGCTTTCAAGAAGCTCCAGGACTGGATGATAAGAAGAGGAGACCAAGGCAAGACGACCCTTCGCCTTGCCTCCTACTAGACTTAGTGGTAAAGGAGGCATTTGGTATAGACCAAGGACGAAGTGGGAGTTTCGTATCCCTTCGTCGGCTCAAGGAGATTTCTCCAGCCTTGTAGACTTACAGAGGAGGTCACTTTTACCCTCGTCCAAGGTAACTTGGACAGCGTCGGAGACAGACCATCATCTGAAAGGTCTGCTTAGGACGCTGGAAGTCTTCAACTTCCTTGATTGGTGTTTGGGAGTTCTGGATTTACAAGCGAGAAGCCCAGAATCTCTTAGTCTGGGGGAGCTGTCCAGCGTGTTAGCATGTATGGACAAAGCCGTCATGGATGGTTCGGAAGAGCTAGTATCTCACTTTGGGACAGCTTTGTTAAAAAAGAGAGCTTTGCTGTGCAACTTCACAGCTCGGTCAGTGACGCCAGCTCAGAAAGCGGACTTGTTGTTTTCGCCTCTTTCGAACCATCTCTTCCCCCAGACTTTGGTAAAGGACCTGACGAACAGCCTACAAGAGAAGGCTACTCAGGATCTTTTGGCCCAGTCTACAAGACGGTCGGCCGGACCTTCAACATCTTCGGCTGCAGTCGTCCACCGAAGAAAGTAAAGCCCTTCGTGGGGCTCCCCCCTCGAGAGGCAGCTCCTCGAGGGAGAGGGTTTTCACGAAAGAAGAGCTTCTTTTAAACCAAAGCCTTCCAAGTGAAAAGCATGTCCTTCAGACACCAGTCGGAGCCAGACTGAAGTATTTTGCGGGAGCGTGGAGAGAGAGAGACACGACTCTTGGTCCCTCAAGATCGTGGAGCAGGGGTACAAGATCCCCTTTTTAGATCTTCCTCTCTTTCTAACGACTCCCAGAGACCTTTCTCCATCCTACCAAGGAGAAAAGAAGAAAGTCTTGTTCGATCTCCTTCAACAGATGATCGACAAAAGAGCGGTGGAACAAGTCGCGGACCTGCGGTCGCCATGGTTTCTACAAACAGAATCTTCCTAGTACCAAAGCAGTCGTCAGGTTGGAGTCCAGTTCTAGATGTAAAGCAGGCTCAATCTTTTCGTGGAAAAGATAAAATTCACGATGGAGACGCCTCATTCTGTTCTGGGAGCCTTGAGACGGGCGACTGGATGGTATCCTTGGACTTGCAGGACGCGTACTTCCACATCCCGATCCACCTCTTTCAAGAAAATATCTAAGATTTGTCTTGAACAACAAAGTTTGGCAGTTCAGAGCGATGTGCTTCGGACTGACCACGGCTCCGATGGTGTTCACAGTAGTGATGAAGAACGTAGCGAGATGGCTACACTCTTCGGGAATAAGAGTTTCCCTATACCTCGACGACTGGCTGATCAGGGCGTCGTCGAGAGAGAAGTGTCTGAAGGACTTGCAGTTCACTTTAGCCTTAGCGAAGTCCCTGGGACTTCTGGTCAACCTCGAAAAGTCGCATCTGACCCCAACACAGTCCATCGTGTATCTGGGGATTCAGATGGATTCAGTGGCTTTTCGAGCGTTTCCGTCCCAGGAAACGTCAGCAGCTAGGCTTAGAAAAGATCTCAGCCTTTCTAAGGAAGGAGACTGCTCGGCGAGGGAATGGATGAGTCTGCTGGGGACCATTTCTCGCTGGAAAGGTTTGTTTCCTTGGGAAGACTGCACATCAGGCCTCTCCAATTCTTCTTGGCAGACGAGTGGAAGGCAAAAGACGATCTCGATGCAGTATTGAGGATATCGATTTCGATCAAGAACCACCTAAGATGGTGGTTGGACCCTCAGAAGCTGCGAGAGGGTGTGTCCCTAAGTCTTTTGAGCCCCGACCTAGTGTTGTTTTCAGACGCTTCCATCACAGGATGGGGAGCAACACTAGGGGGGAAGGAAGTGTCAGGCTCCTGGAGAGGGGAACAGGTAGCCTGGCATATAAATGTAAAAGAACTGGCAGCAGTATTTCTGTCCCTGCAGTTCTTCGAGAAGAGTTTGGAGAACAAGATTGTTCAGATAAACTCGGACAATACCACAGCACTCGCTTATTTAAAAAACCAGGGAGGTACACACTCCAGGGCGTTGTACTCCCTAGCGAGAGAGATTCTGCTGTGGGCAAAAAGGAAAGAGGTAACGATCCTGACGAGATTCATTGCAGGTGTGCAAAACGTCAGGGCAGACCTTCTCAGTCGTCGGGACCAAGTCCTTCCGACGGAATGGACCTTGCACGAGGACGTTTGTCGAGACCTATGGACGCTGTGGGGACGTCACTGGTCGACTTATTCGCAACGTCAAGGAACAAGAGACTTCCTCTTTACTGCTCCCCGGTCCTGGATCCAGAGGCAATCGCGGTGGACGCGTTGCTGTGGAATTGGACGGGCCTGGACCTTTATGCCTTCCCACCATTCAAGATTCTGGGGGAAGTCATGAGGAAGTTTGCGCCTCGGAAGGGACAAGGCTAACCCTGATCGCTCCGATGTGGCCAGCAAGAGAATGGTTCACAGAGGTCATGTCTTTCCTTGTAGACTTTCCAAGGACATTGCCCTGGAGGAAAGATCTACTCAAACAGCCGCACTTCGAAAGGTTTCACAAAACCTCTCTCTGAGTCTGACTGCGTTCAGACTATCGAAAAGTTGGCCAGATCGAGAGCGGTTTTTCGAAGGCAGCTGCGAGAGCAATCGCACATGCGAGACGTGCTTCCACAAGAGCTGTTTACCAGTCGAAGTGGGCTTCCTTCAGGGCATGGTGTAAAAAGGAAGGAGTTTCCTCTTCCTCGACCTCTGTGAACCAGATAGCTGATTTTTCTGCTATTTTCAGAAATGTGCAGAAATTAGCTGGTCCCTACCATCAAGGGATATAAAAGCATGTTTGTCAGCGGTTTTTTAGGCACAGAGGCCTAGACCTGTCTGACAACAAGGATATTCATGACCTTTTGAAGTCTTTCGAGACCTCGAAGGTTCCGCAAATGAGACCACCTTCATGGAATCTGGATGTAGTCCTGAAATTCCCTTATGTCAAACACTTTCGAACCGCTTCAGACAGCGTCTCTTCGGAATCTGACAAGGAAGGCTCTTTTCCTAACTTCTCTTGCGACGGCTAAGAGAGTTAGTGAAATTCAAGCGTTTAGCAAGTTAATGGGCTTCAAAGGGGACAATGCTGTCTGCTCATTGAACCCATCTTTCTTGGCGAAGAATGAAAATCCTTCGAACCCTTGGCGAAGACTTTTGAAATCAAAGGTTATGTCAAGTCTGGTGGGCCAAGAACCAGAGAGATCCTTTGCCCGGTAAGGGCTCTCAAGTTCTACGTGCATAGAACTAAAGAGGTTAGAGGTCCCTCAGGTAACCTCTGGTGCTCTGTGAAGAGGCCAGAGTTACCTTTATCAAAGAATGCAGTGGCTTTCTTTCTAAGGGACACCATTCGGGAGGCTCATTCATCTTTCCAGAAGACTGATTTGAGCCTCTTCCGAGTAAAAGCGCACGAAGTACGAGCCGTCGCTACCTCTCTTGCCTTCCAAAAGAACATGTCAATCAAGGACATCCTCGATTGTACCTTTTGGAGGAGCAACTCCGTCTTCGCCTCACATTACCTAAGGGATGTGAGAACGATCTATGACGATTGCAATGCACTGGGGCCATACGTTTCTGCGGACACAGTATTGGGGTCCGGAAGTAGCTCTTTCCCTATTCCTTAGTTAGGTTAAGTTAGGTTGTGTTTTTAGGTTGTGGTGAGTCTTATGTGAAGATCTCCCATCCGTTAGCTAGTTTTAAGGGGTTTGTGTATAGTTGGTCAGGTGGTGGTCAGTTGCTTCGTTGCCCTCATTTGTATGGCCTCGATGATCTTGTCACGCTGAGGTCTCGCACCCTGTTGACAGATCATCCAGAGCGCACCAGCACTACAGGTCTCCACCTGGCTGGCAACTCTGTAATTAAGCAAAAGCAGCCTTACGTGACAGTAATCACATAGTCTACTTTGCAAACAGGTAAGGAACCAAGATGTATATCATCTACTTAATGTTAGTTTCCCAAAAAATCCTATTCTGTCTTTTCCCACCATCCGAAGGTGTGATTCAGCTATATATATATCTGTCAGGTAAGTGGCATGAACAAAATGTATTGTTATTATACAATTAAGTTTGTTCATACTTACCTGGCAGATATATATAAATTAAAGTCCCGCCCTCCTCCCCTCAGGAGACAGAGGCATTAATAATAATATGAATAGAAAATGGGAATGGTTCCTGATATCCGCCTCCCAGCGGCGGGAATGGGTACTACCACCTGGCCGCCCACTGCGTGTGCCGCGAGTTTTGAAATTTCTGTCGGACGTCAGAAAATACAGCTATATATATATCTGCCAGGTAAGTATGAACAAACTTAATTGTATAATAACAATAACATTTTTATGTATTATGTTAGTCCGGAAGCAGGTCCCCATAAATTTACCTAACCAGGACATTGTGAGTCTCTTCATATTATCTTACTATAGGGTCCAAGTTGTCATACCCAGGTGGGTGTGGCCATCTTGCCCTTGGGCAATTTAAGATATTCAAGATGGCACCCAAGATGGCTTCCAAAAAGAACTTGCATTATTTCAATCTTCAATCCATCATCCTAATTTTGTTCTTAATTCCAAACTGTATGCTTATTATACTGAAGGGTATGCTTTGCAACATTTTATATAAATGATGATTTAAACACATATGTACGTAATTGTTAAGGTGGGAAAAAATAACAACATAAAAATATGTTCTCAAAAATACAAAACTATATATAGATTATGTGCTGGAATCGCCATCTCCGTCATCATCAGTCATTTGGTTCACTGTTCTAACACTCATCCTCCACAATACACACAGAAGACTGAGCACACAATACCAATACTACAGCACCCACATCTTTGTGTACTGCAAGGCATTCTTCTATGACAAGAACATCTTATAAGTTTGAATAGTTCCTCTGGAGCCAGCCCAACACCTTGAGGAACAGTAACAGGAAACAGACAGTCATCTTTATGCCATCCAAAGTCAATGAGATCTAGATTTGGAGGTTGTGATTGTAGAGCATTCTTCCAGATTGCAACTTGCAAGTGAGCTCATACAACATTTTCACTAAGTGCTTCTGTTGTTGGCAGCAATGTTTGTAACTTAAGTGCACTTGCAGTGCTACGGCTAACTTTTGATGCCCAAACTTTGTGTTGTGCTTCTGTCATAGTTTTACACCCAGACTGGTTATAGCAGGCCCACATTAATCCTGCACACTGTGGAATAACATCAGGCAGGTTTTTGTCAGTGTTTCAAAGTTAGCTCAGTGAATATTGTCCTGACCTTCGGATATTCAGTACATTAGTTTTCCCAGTTCCATGGCAGGACCTGACGGTGTCACATCCTGAAAGTCCATGAGCTGGTAACAAATCTGACAGAGACAAACCATGCCTTTGCACTACAGCTTGGATGTCAATACATGATCTACCTTGCACTGGTGACATCATATAAATCTTCCTAGGGATTTCTTTTTTAAGGCAGAAGTGTACAGGTAACATAAAAATGTCTTGTGTCATCTGCTACAATAAATGAACATTTAGGCTGAATAAGAGCTAGCTGCTGTACCAAGATACTATCAGTCTCTTCATGCAAAGTCTCCATATCATGACAAACAATGGATTTACCCATGAACAACTCTATGGGTGTGGGAAGCTTTCCCTTCACCACAAGTCTATGCTCTTGAAACTGATTTTTGTGATCCACCAGTTCCTCACAGTTGAGATCAATCAACTGTATTTTATTCTTGGTTATTGTTAAAAGCACTCTTTGAGGTGGAAGCTGTGTATGATAACGTAGAGAATAGACTCTTGTAGTAACCTTGGCTCTTTGGCTCCATGATGACTCCTTGATACTGTTTGGAATGTACCTACAATAATATATAATCATATCTAAAACCATACTAAATGCATTATAGTATAGATAGTGAACTTGTAAATGTCGTTAATAGGAATTATCATCATATATACTCTTTTTAATGAAAAATTGCATTAGTTATTGAAGTACCATATCAGTCATGCTATTTCACTTTATTAACATATCTCCCTTTAATTAGATGCAGTACAACTTACTTTAAGCAATTCTTTATTAATCATGACATTTATTGATTTACTCTCTAGAAAAACATTTTTTAATAATGATATAACATATTACCTGTCAAAGGCAAGGTAAACATCACACAATTTCAAGTGCCTGTGAGTGTGTCATCTGAAAGCATCTAAGAAGTCTTGCACCATACTCCCAGGGTGCTCTGGCCATGGTACCACCCACAGGATAGCACATCCATCAAGGAATTTTGCTTCAACGTGGCTTTCTACATTTCTGGCTGACACTTCAACCTTTGGAGAATTCTTCAAACTAGCTTTAGCCATAGCTACCTTTAGCTTGCCAGACTTATCAAAGATTGAAGTTGGATGCAGTGCTAGTTCATGGCTCAGAAGAACTGAAGTATTCAGGGTTCTGGGACTTGATTGTAAGCCCATAGCTCTGGCGTATATTGTTTATGTATCACAAACTTCAGTGTCCCCAATTTTCATTTTCATGTATGACACTTACCTGGCAGGTATATATATAGCTATATTCTCTGTTCGCACTGGCAGAATTTTCAAAACTCGCGGCAACCGCTAGATCACTGGTAGTTCAGGTGATCGCCAACCCCGCTCCGTGGCGCTGGTGCTCGGAATCATTCCCATTTTTCGTCAGATTTTTTTTCTGCCACTGAACCGGCAACATCGTTGTTGGTTCCCTGCTAGAATTCGAAACTCGTTAGCTGACTTTCGCTGTACTTGGATGCTTTATTGGGTATCGTATTGGAAAGTTGGATTGGCAATCGCAATTGGAAGTTATTATAATGTCTGATTCTGGTATAGTATTTCGAGTGTGTATGAAAGAAGGGTGTAAGGTGAGACTGCCGAAAGCTTCGGTAGACCCTCACACAGTATGTAAGAAGTGTAGAGAGGTTTTGTGTACTTGGGATAATAGATGTAATGAGTGTGAAAGTTTAAATGAGAAAGAATGGAAGACTTTCTTTTCACCAAATATTGAGAGACTTGAAAAGGATAGAGTAAGAAGATCGGTGTCTCGGAGTGAGAGGTCAGGTTCTTCTAGTAAGGCCTTGAATACTTCTGTTATTTCTCCCCCTTCTTCCCAAGTAGAAGTTGTTAATCCTTCTCCTCAGGTATCTCCTGCGCCCGCTGCTGTTTCTGAGGATACTAATATTGTGAAAGTGTTTGCCGCCCTTGCGTCCATGGGCGATCAGATTCAGCGTCTTACAGACAAAGTGGGTACGTTTGAAAGTGTCAGTGTAGTGGAGGGGGCGGCTGATCGTCTCACTCGTGCTCCTAGACCTAGGCCTCTGCCAAGCTCCCAGACCCAAGGGAGAAGGCATGTCGACAGTCGAAGGGAGGCGAGAGGGGTTCCCTTACGATCAGTCGTCCCTTCAGGCAGTCCTGTTGCGTCCCAGGCTGCAGCAGTGCGCCATAGAAAAGGCGACACTGGGAAGTGTTTTTCCTCGACAGATAGTGCTGCGTCAGGCAGGTATGGACGTTATGCGGAAGCTTCGCGTCCTCTGAAGAGGACGCATAGACCTACGTCTTCTCAAGATGAACGTTACCCGCAAGAACGGTGGAGTAGTCCCGAGATTTTCTCTTCTAGTGATGAGGAAGAGGTGGTTCCGATTAAAAGGAGGAGATCCGTTAAGTCAAGACAAGACGCAAAACCTCATGAGTACGACGGTTCTCGGGATAGGAGCTCTCCGTCTGAATACGGAGCAGTCTCTCCGATATCTTCTCCTTATCGTAGGACTCAAGATCGAGTTTCTCGTGTTGATGATACGTCTCGTCTTCGTTCTCCGGTTGCTCAGACTTCCCGCCAGGAAGCAGAGACTAGGAACTTCCTTGAAGAGATGCAAGGAAGGTTAGCTGATTTGGTTAAATCGTGGGGAACATCGGAACTTCCTCCTACGAGGCGTAAGGACGCATCTCTCCCAG